>NC_016483.1:590250-649402 GCF_000227115.2 Naumovozyma dairenensis CBS 421
ACAATATATTGCTGTTATTACACTACGTAATGGTATGGTATGACTAAAGCATCTTTTTTACTAACATCGAGATCTAATGGAAAGAAAGGCTATAACAATTTTTGCTCTTGGTTTCAAATAATAACGTTATCAAAAGTGTCATAATGGCATGGCTGTGGAGAGATAATCATATAATGCGTCGCGAAAGGTTAGACATCAAATACGTAAAGTAAATAGTAATAATAATAATAAACAGTAACAATAATAATACCAAAGAACAGTAAAAAGAGTAATATCCTTGTTACTACGTGTTACCTAACTAACCAAAAAATCGGGGAAACTATTTTTCATCTCATCTCTTCTTCGAATCTCCCTTAATTTTTTTTGTCTCTTTGAATTTGGCATCATAGCTGCAATAGAATATTTCAGAATTCCCGTCAGGTCTAGTAGTGCCCATTACGAATAAAGATAACAAGAAAGGGTATTGGTTATTTGTGTTATTACCATTGAACATTACAAAGTGGGCTTTTGAAAAACTGTATTCTCCCCTGTAAGACGTAGACTATGACACCAAATAATTGAGCTCGTTTATTATTTTGAAACCCTTATCTATCAGACTCTAATAATAGCTACGAAGAAGAAAACCAAACCTTTATCAAGATTGCGAAACAAGCTAATAAATTAAAATATATTCCTTATACTACACGAATTAACAGCTATTTCTTCCAATAATATTAATAAATAATCCAAGTTTTATGAATTTAATAAATCAATTGACCTCTACACAGTCACCTTCAAGAATAAACCAATTGAACGGTTTCCAGAGACCAAGAGCAACAACATCACCTTTCAATGTTCTTCAATCGCCTTATAATTTAAATACTAACAGATTAAAACATCTATTATCTCAACAGGAACAACAATCGAGTATCACAAGTTCTAATACAACTTCAAATTTCTATGCAATCACACAATTTATTTTACAGTTATATTTTAAAGTTGACATAAACTCCTTAGCCTCACTAAGGCTAATTGATTTAATTGTCGACCAAACCTACTCTGATTCTCTAACTTTAAGAAAGCTAAATGACGGCGATGCATATCAATATTTCAATACAATATCAAGAGATCCTGATATCTCTAAATGTCCAATATTTGCATTAGCAATATATTTCATAATACGATGGAGTCATCCAAATCCTCCAATTACAATTTTTAACTATTTTAATATCCCATTGTTAGATCCAAACTTTATTCTTTTGGATTCAAATCCACTTTTATATATGCAGAATGAAGATGTGCTTAACGGCATTAATAACTCAAATATACGAATTCCGAGAGCAGAACTCTTTGAACCATCAAGAGACCTTATCGACATCGTATTTCCATGGCTGCCAAGTTTAAGGCAAGATATGTTACAAATTGATAGAACAAACTATAAATTACATTCCTTGTGTGAATTATTCGAATTCATGGGTAAAGTAGTCATCCAAGATTTACGTTATTTAAATCAGCATTCTTTATTGTTACCAAATATCTTATCATTCATTGCAAAATTCATACCTGAACTTTTTCAAATGGATCAATTTAAAAATATTGAGGCATATAATACCACGAATAACAACATGGTCAATGGGAACATTAATATTGAACCATGGTTAAGTTCCAATACCACTTACGATCCCTCAATACGAAATAATACGTCAAGAAGTCAATTTACCAACGTATACAACAATACTATCAGCTATAATGCTGATCCTGCATTGACTGCGATAAGTAGTAGCATTGACAATAATTTCAATAACAGCAATACTACATACCAGATACCAGAAGAGATAGAGTCACGATTTTTAGAACTTTCCAAAAAATTGACTGTGGAAAATATTAGATTAAGCCAGCAAGTAACGCAGTTGAAAACAGACTTGTCATCTGTGACAACTATGTGTAATGAAATCCTCAAATTACAAAAGGCAATGGCTACGAATCCTAATACCATTAGAACTGATGCTGTTACAGATAGCGTAACTGGAGTCACACCAATTACCGTCCCTGACAGTAGCGCAATGGAGAAGCCCACACCAAAAATACCTCAGGGCGCTCCTATAAAACCAACCTTCAAGAGTCCTCCAATAATATCTCCTGCTGCTAACTTGTCAGACAAAATACAAAAAAGGGAATTACCACCCATATCACCAAACGATCATTTGGATCAAATGAGTCCATATTCTCCTCAGTCACCTGGGATAATTGGTTCGCCATATTCTAGAAAAAGGTACAGATTAGATGATAAGCCAACTCCTTCTCAAACAGCACTAGATTCTTTGCTATCTACCTCAATTCAAAGCCCACATATTCAAGTTGATCCACTAATAGCAGCTAAAACGGCAAATGCAACTACTACTAAAATAACAAAATCCAAAACCAAAAAACCAAAGAATGCTCCAACATTGAATCAAATACGGAAAAATCAATTTAATTCACCTGTTACATTTGCCATGGCAGATTCAACATCCACATCAAGCTCAAATTCTTCGATTACAAACAGAGACTCTGCTAGTGTTCCTACTCAATCGAAGAAGGACAAAGAAGCGGTTCTGGTTGTTGACTCCCCACAGCCAAAAGTAACCAATACCATCAAGAAAACTCCACTGGTGCCGATGAGAAAAGTATTAGAGAGGCCATTATTAGTTAGAAATGATTCAACAACTAGTATGCCAATGTCTCCATCAGAACAACCTGCGGCGAAGGTTATCGATGCAAGAGCCCCAGCATCTGCCATAGAACCTTTTTCGCCGAAGACACTGGTAAAGGAGTTAGACAAACGGAATATGACAAAGAAGGCTGACTATAACGGAAAATCGACGAATGAAGATATCCGTGTAGGAGAAGATGAGAATACAATAAAGGGTATACTAGATAAAGATGTCTCAGAAACAGCAGAAAATAAAAAAACGGAAAAGAACAACGAGCTACGCGAGAATATCAATAAAATTGAGAAGGATTCTAAAGATAAAGACGATCATGAACATAAAGAAGACAACAAAGATAAAGACGAAGACAAAGATAGAGACGAAGACAAAGATAAAAAGACTAAAACCAATATTGATAACGGTAGTGACAAAATCAAATCTACACCTAGCGAAGTAAAAGAGGATACCCCTGTTTTATCGATCCCATTACAGCCAGTTACGAAATCAGTTTCATCAATACCACTAATAAAAAGGTCTTCAGCTTTACCGCATTTAACAAATATCAACAGAGCCTTACAGAACTTCCCGAATATGGCCAGCCTCGGTACTTTCATCAATAACCTCAGTGCAAGTAATCTAACACCGTCTGATATATCGTCCTTATCTCATAAAGCATCTACGCCTCAAATTGGAAAAAGGCAATCGACTACACCAGCTTCCAGGACTGGTCAGGGTCCCAACGACAATATCAAATATAAGTTGTCAAGAGAAAATAAAACAATATGGGATCTCTATACAGAATGGTACATTGGATTGAATGGGAAGCCTTCTATCAAAAAACTAATTGAAAAGTATGGATGGAGGCGTTGGAAAGTCACAGAAGATTCACATTTTTTCCCAACGAGAAGGATAATCATGGACTATATCGAAACAGAATGTGATCGTGGTATAAAATTAGGTAGATTCACAAAACCCGATCAACCAAGAGAAGAAATCAGGAAAATTATTGTTAGTGATTTAGAGAAATTCAGAATTAATAATGGTTTGACACTTAATTCGCTTTCACTTTATTTCAGAAATTTAACAAAACACAATGAAGAAATATGTGTGTTTGAGAACTTTAAGAGTTGGTCTGTTGGGTCAATGACTGAGGAAGAAAAAGTTAAATACTGTAAAAGACAACATCTCAGCAATGCTGCATTAGCAGCTCAAGAAGCTGCTAGGCAGGCAAAGTTAGCAAGAAAAAAAGAGAAACAAGGAACTGCAAGAAGTAGTAAATCTACCACAGCTAATATTCAAGACTCCTTATCGAAACTTAACGAACCCAACGAAATAGATAAAAACGTTAATTTGGTTTTAGAATCGCCTAAGAGAACTGTTGAGCACCAAGATGATACCTCAACACAGACAAACTTAAAAAGAATTAATCAGCTACAAAGCAACTCTGGGATTGTTAACGACTTGAAGAGACATCAAGACGCTGAAATACGATCTAACACGACACTAAATACCCTCCCCCCCAAAACGGACCTCCCTACCCAAGCAACTCAAAGGTTTATACAAGCGTCACAGATTAATGATATCCAAGAGTCAGTAGCAAAATTAAATGCCAATTTATCCAAACCTGTTAGCACTACCAAATCCAGTATTCAAACTACAGCTCAATTACAGAATGAAGGTCGGTCCTCAGTTACAAAAGGAACTGACAAACACAGTAACACGAACGATAAAGTATCACCGAAGGCTTTGCAAAAAGAAGTAGCAAATTGTGATAATGATATTCGATTAGATAAATTGCCCGCCACTCAGGCCACTGAATGTAAGTTACCAGAACTTCCTAAGAGTCCAGAAGATCTTAATAATGTTACCCATCCTACAACCACCACGATTAAGACTACTGCTGACAATTCTGTACGCACTAATACAAACAATGACCTTATGAATACAAATAGTTTGTCCAAGCCAATATCTGAAGGAACTATTGTTGAGACAAAGGCCATACCGAATAAATCTCCTACAGAAATCATTCTGAATTTTAAAAAAGAGATAGTAGCGGAGCATGGCTATAGTCCAAGTACGAAGCCTATACCAGGAATAATAACCGATTCTGCCAATGTTATAAATTCGGATACTGAAGAAAGTGCGGTAGAATCACAAAAATTAGATAGTCCCGTTTCGACAGGGAAACCGAATGACGCAACAACCGAATTGATTGCTGTAACTACCACCAATTCAGATTCCAAATCTGCTACTCCTAGATCAACAATGGAAAAGTTGGCCCTACAAACAGATTCAGAACCAAAACATACATCAGGGACTCCTGGCCATACATCTAGTATAGTTTGATCCAGCTAACGACGTTTTGGAGGAAGAGATTATGAAATATAACGAAATGTGATGACCTTATTTATAGATTTATAGATTTTTCTGAATAGTTAACAGATTGTAACTAATTTTAACATTCTCGATATTTACGCAGTACGTAGACTAGAGTTCTTTCTACATAGTTTTTAATGTCTTAGCGAAATAAGGGCCTTGAAAATTGCAATCGCATCCCATTGAACTTTTAATGCAAAAGACCTGGCTTTAAAAACGGGATATTGAGAAATGCAGAACAAATTACCAGTCCAAAAGATATTTGTAAGCCATAACGGAGACCACTTTCTAACATATTATGCCTCATGACAAGTTTGAAATACCAGGTAATTTAACTCTTATCCAGGCAATCGAACTATTATACAATATCATCAAAAGCCAATACGGCAATTTGAAGCATCCCACCAATCCAAGGGCCGATCCCCCTTTGGCTGAACGTTACAAATCATTGAATCATTTACTGAATTATTTGCATGATGCTATTAAGAAGATTGAAAGACATTATGGATTAGGAAAGCACTATTTTTGGAATGTACCAGAATATTATCCAGAGTACAAAGTACAGATGGACGATCTTAAAATTTTGAGGCAAGATATCATTACTGAGGAAAATGAAGTCCAAGAAGAGATAATATCAAACAATGCTGATAAGAAGACCCCTACTACATTGGAGTATGGTAATAATATATTGAAATTGTCCCAGCTTTGGAGAAACAACTCTAAAAAAGAGAAAAAGAAGGCTATGGAAACTAAGATGATCGAGGAAGAGGTTGCGCAAATTAAAGAAGCAAGGCGATTAGAAGAAGAAAGAAAGATCAGAGAGAACAAGCTCCAACAAGAACGAATAGAAATCCAGAATAAAAAAATGTTGGAGCTGAAGATCAAAGACCAAGTCGAAACGGAAGTCAATGCGAAGTTGGAACAAGAAGAAAGAAGGCGGAAGAAAATGGAATGTGAATTAGAACGTAGGAGGAAACAACAATTAGCTAAACAAAAAGAGAAACAAGTTATTGTTGAAGGATCTGAAGCATATCGTAGTAGTCGTTCGAAGAGTCCAAGCCCGCCAATACGGACCAAAACGTTAGGTAGAAGAAGTGTAGACGTCAAGAGACGGTCTCATGAGTTAACAATGAGCAATTCAGAATCACTAAGGAGAAGGTCATTTGATATTAAGACAAATCCAAACATTTCAGGAAAAAAAGATCCAATACTATCACAGGAAAGGAATAATGATATTGGAATAGCGGCTATAGTTGCATGGCAAAAACATGCTCAACTAGAAGTTCCGAAGAAGACGTTACCATCTATCAGCCTTCAGAATAATAATCGTAAACAATCAACAAAAGCGGTAAGTCCAGGAACCCATAACAGGCCTCGACACAGTAAACCAAGCATGGCGAAAATGCATGGGACGAATACCCAAACTAAAAACCTAGGTTCTAAAGATGCAAGGATAAACAACGCAGATATAGAACGTTCTGGTATTAAAACGACTGTTAATAGACGTCCTTCATCACGCAAGCAAGTACACGAAAGGAAACTTCCAGCAGTACTAAAGGATGAGGTCGACAAAACGCAAGAGATACCAGATAAAGCACGAGAAACATCTCTTCTTGACCAGAGGATAAAATATATTATGACCACTTTACAGGGTGTTGATGAAAGAGCATGCGAACAAATAATAAATGATATATTAATTATGGATGAAAAAATCCATTGGGATGATATTGCGGGACTTAATAACACGAAGAATATACTCAAAGAAACTGTTGTGTATCCATTTTTACGTCCAGATCTTTTCAAAGGGTTAAGAGAACCAGTAAGAGGCATGCTATTATTTGGCCCACCAGGGACTGGAAAAACTATGATTGCCAAAGCTGTTGCTACTGAATCTCATTCTACGTTTTTCAGCATTAGTGCATCTTCATTATTATCAAAATATCTTGGTGAATCAGAAAAATTAGTTCGAGCGTTATTCTATATGGCGAAACGATTATCTCCTTCCATTATTTTCCTTGATGAAATTGACTCTTTATTGACGACAAGGTCAGATAATGAAAACGAATCCTCTAGAAGGATTAAAACAGAGTTATTAATCCAATGGTCATCATTGTCAAAAGCGATTCCCCATTCTGATCCCAATGGAAAAAGTAATAATGTTTTACTTCTTGCCGCAACAAACCTTCCTTGGGCCATTGATGAAGCAGCGAGAAGGAGATTTTCTAAGAGATTATATATTCCATTGCCTGATTCTGAAACTAGACTTTATCATCTGAAGAAATTGATGAGTTCACAGAAAAACATCTTAACCGTGTCGGATTTTAAGATAATCTCCATAGCCACAGAAGGGTTTTCTGGGTCCGATATTACTGCCTTAGCGAAAGAAGCAGCTATGGAACCTATCCGTGATTTGGGGGATGAGTTGATGAATACTAATTTTGATACAATTCGAGGTGTTTCTAAACAAGATTTTGATACTGCATTATCAACAATTAAAAAGAGCGTATCGAAGGAGTCCCTAAGTCATTATGAGCATTGGGCTTTGCAATTTGGTAGTACAGGTTCTTAGTATACAGAAGCATTTCTCAGTATTTCATATCTATGAACAACATAAGCTAATAAATAGCATTTAATACTTGATACTAAAGCGGCGTCGTTGTCTTCTGGATCATTTATCTATTAGCCGCCCAGCGCGGCCATTAATGTTAGATACATCCGCGGATGGTGTTTTAACAAATAACAAACAGCATCTAGCTTTCATAACGTTATTTTGAGGGTATAACAAAGAATTTTTTTCAAACAAGCAATTTAACTACCGAAGAAATGACAAAATATACGTATTTGGTTCCAAATGATCGTCAGACTCAATGGTTGAACGTTCTCTTAGCGAAGAATGGAGGCGCCCTCAAAAAGATCACTGGACTAACTATATTAGGTGTATCACTTTACATTGTATCCCCTACATTAATTATTTCTCTTTTGAGAACATTAGGTCTTCGAGATAAGGATACCAAGGAATCATGTCGATTGGATAGGACTACGATGGGGTTAATAAATGCCAGGAATGATTGCTTCATAAATTCATCACTTCAAGCTCTAGTTCCCTTGTCATCGTTTACTGTATATTTAAATTCCATACTATCAAAATTACAAGAGGATAAGAACTTAAGCCTACCATTACATAAGAATCTCGCCAAGACAGTTTATGAACTGCAAAAATTAATTGTTGATTCAGAGTCTTATTCAGCAGAGTTGATAATATCTACGATGGAGCATATTTTTAAAGGAACGATATCCCGGCAGCAAAATGATGCCCATGAATTCACTCAATTATTATTAGAGACGTTGTTTAAGGAATTAGCGGTGCTTCCAAAGGGGGTTATAGAAGTACCAATGAAGGGAGTGGTGGGCAATCATTTAATCTGTATTAGATGTGGCCATATTTCGCAAATCAAAGAGGAGATGTTTTCAATTTATGAACTCAACGTACCACAATGTTCTTCAAGCAAATTAACGGATATTATCCATAATAACCAATTAGAAAAGATTGAAGGTTACTCATGTTTATATTGTGAGATAAATATGATACTAAAGAACGAGAATTATAGAAATAGTGACGGCTTTACTGGAGATGATGAAGAAAAACGGAAATTGAGATATCTTAAAGAAGTCTTTTTGAACAATTTAATGATAAACCAAGAATTACCGGATGATATAATGCATTATATTAAGTCTTATAAGAGAGGTTATTGTGACATATCGAAGATGGAAAAGTCTGACATATTTCGAAAAAGGAGACTGCTCCAGTGTCCAAAAGTATTATTAATTCATTTATCGCGATCAATGTATAATGGAATGGCATATACTAGAAACCCATGTAATGTCGAGTTTGAAAATATACTTGAACTAGAAGAGGAACAAATGTTGCAGAGCAGTCCTGGCGAGAAGACATTTATTAATTCAAACAGTAAAATAAGATATGAATTGAAGTCGTTAGTGAAGCATACTGGTTCACATTATCAAGGGCACTACCAATGTTATAGACATAAGCCTAAATTACGAATTAATAAGGAAAATGGTGAAATAATTAATCGATCTTCAGTAATCGATAACAATCTGTTAAAAGATGACGAAGTGGAGGTAGAAGTCAAGGAAGAAAATACAGTACCTTCCCAATCTTTCAAAAAGATTAAAAGTGTAGAAACATACCCATTTTGGAAATTATCTGATACGTCGATTGAGGAATCAACTGTGAAGAAAGTTTTAAATGAAAAGAAATCAGTCTATATGCTCTATTATGAACGTATTTAATAAAAAAGGGAATGTATGTAATAATGACGCTTTTGTTAGGCATCCATATCTATATCCGTATCGATATCCATATTAATATCTTCATAAAAGGGTTGTTGGTCCATATCAATATCATCATTATCAATATAGTTATATTTTCCTTCGGGAGATTATAGTACCAATTATACCAAATGAAATAAAGGAATTTGGAAAGGTCAATCCATTTAATCAATTGAGATGAATTAATGTTTTGATCGTTTAAGATTTTTGAATATATATAATAATTTGAGTCATATAGAGAGAGGTCCCTATCCTTATCATCCTCATGTTTATCTCTAGTAGGTCTATTTTTGAAATTTTTCTTTTTTCTATCTACTGATGACGATATAGATGTTAATAAATTTATCGGCTTAAAAGTGATTGAATTGGGAAGTATTTTAAAGTCTTTTATTCGATGTGGAAAACTGGTGCTAGTTCTAGTGGTGATGCTGGCACTTGCTGTATTGTCTTGAAGTGATAAATTCTGTAAATCTTGTATCAATTTCTGTTTCTTATAGTGCGATATATCCAAATTACCATACAACTCATTACTTCTACATCTTTTCAAACCATATTGATTATTCATATTAGCTATTTCACAGGGTCGAGGGCTTTGAAATATGTGGCTTTCAATTGTTTATGTGAATATATATTTCCAGAGGTATTTGCAAATCAACCTAGTGCCAGAAACAATAATAAGTAAACCATGTGTCAAAGGTAAAA
This sequence comes from Naumovozyma dairenensis CBS 421, assembly GCF_000227115.2. Classification (NCBI taxonomy): domain Eukaryota; kingdom Fungi; phylum Ascomycota; class Saccharomycetes; order Saccharomycetales; family Saccharomycetaceae; genus Naumovozyma; species Naumovozyma dairenensis. Next base: position 600,348 of record NC_016483.1, read on the forward strand.
GAACAACAGACAAACCAAGGCAGGATATGACTAATAAATGAAGGTTCTTATTATGATTTCCTGGGCAATTTTATCTATTGAGTGCTTGTCTTCTTGCAATATCCTTTAGAATTACGAAACTCTAATTATATAGCCAAACTTCCCATTATCAAAGGCTTTGAATAAAGGAAGGGTTCTTAGTATCCGCATGGTACCTTACGGATAGTGTTAATAAAAGTATCCGTGTTCTTCTTTGTGGATACCATGCCTGTCCTCAATAATAAAGATACTTTTCACATAGTTGCTTCCGCGGCGGAGTCTCAAAAAGAAGATAGACACATCGTATAGCATCCGTGGGGGAATCCTTCTATTTATAATCTTAAGTAAGCGCTTTGCTAACTATACGAATTTTACTCCACTATCAAAGATCATATGTTGATAATACAATGCGTAACATGTTCAGGAAAATAGAGAGGTGAGACATAGAAGAATAAAGTAAAAGCCTGCCAAGCAAAAACTGATCTGTTGAAGTATATTGGGCCTTTTATACTTTACGGTTCTAACATTACAGTCCTTTAGATCTGCCTCCATTCGTAGCTTGTAGCTTATATTGCTGATTTGATATCAATTATTGAAGCATAGAATTTCGACCTGACGGCTGCTGTTAGAAACACATATATATACATTGCGAAATAGGCATAAATTTGTTACATTGCGTCTCTTTCACAAATAGAGTGAACAATGAGACAGCTTTTTACTCCACCAATATCGAATACTAAATTTGATACTACACAATCTATTAAGGAATCCTATAAATCATCCTCTTCACTATCATCCCTTTCTTCATCTTTAAAACATGAAATTCATCAAGAGGATTATGAAATTGATCCTGGACATCTGAAAGAAAATATCAATCGGAACAATACTGACAATAATAATGAAAATGAAAATGATAACTTCTCTCAATCTGTCGATACCGCTTTAACTCAATTGGAAATTGATCAAGAGGTAAACTCAATACATGAGTTACCGCTTGATTTATCAAATCTAATAACTATCTTTATTGATGATCTAAAACAACCAAAATATATTAAACCGTTGTCAATTATTCAACTAGCGTCCATTTTCCAATCCTTTTATATGAAATTTGATAGGTCCGCCTTCCAATATTTAACGAGTACTGGCCCCAGCGGCTTCGTTAATAATAACAGTACTAGCTCATTTCTTAATGCAAAAGAGTCATTAAGCTCAGGATTGAGCGGTATTTTCTCAAGAAGTAGAAGTAGTAGTGGTAGTGGAAATTCCATAGGAAATAACAACAATGGTACTACAAGAAGACAGAGAAGATCTTCATCTCTCTTCAGTATGGGTCCCAACATAATAAATAATAATAATAATAACAACAACAACAACAGCAACAATCACCGACCTCCTCAACAATTACTATCACCTGAAGAAATTAATAAACAATTGAAAGTTAATAAGTTGAATAATTTAAAGTTGGAAAAATTTATGATCCTTTGTGAAAGAAATATTTTTATTAAAATACTTAAAGTAGGCACTGCAGTACCATCTCCCATCAAGAATACAACTAGCAATAGTAATAATACTAATAACCTCTATTCAGCAAACACAAATATAAACACCAGAATTAATCTCAGAGAATTCAAGGTCGTCAATTTATTTAGAAATTCCCCGGAGTTTATCCAATATGATAGAGCCTTAAATGAAAAAATTAACTGTCTTTCAACGTTATTATCGACTTCATCTTCCCCTTCGGCTACTCCAACTGAAATCGAGGAAAACGAAGCTACTGCTACTGCTACTGCTACTGCGGCTGATTCTGATGCGCCTATTAGCTTGTTTGCATTCCTGGATATAGACTCCGTTAAGATGAAATCAAATGAATCAATATCTTTAGAGATCGAACATCTATTTAAAAAATTCTTACTGTATTCAATTTCGCCGTTCGATAAAATTGAAATTCTATTAAAAATTCATAATTTAATGACGTTTTATAATGAGGAAATGTCAAATGATGAATTCTTATCGTTATTAATTTATTACATTATAAAATTCAACACGAAGCGAATCTTCTTAAACATTGAATTCATTAAATTTTTCAGATACAAGAAAAAACTGGTTGAAAATGAATTATACGTCTTAACTAACATGGAGGCCGCATTAATGTTCATTGATGGATTGACGATAAATGATTTCTCTAAAAAATTAACTAATACGTTAAACTCAGATCAATTGGCTCTACTAAATGATTCAATAAGTAGTAAAATTCAACTTCCTCTATCCGTAATGAATTATAGTAATAATAATAATAGTAATGATAACGACACACATATCCGTATTACAGAGAGTGCTAAGGCACTCCTGATAAATGATAATAATTTTAATTTCTTAGACCAATCTACTAACATCACCTCCGTTAATCAAGATGTACTCCGATCCAATTCGTATGGTAGGTTTAAAACCATATTTGATTCTTCATTAAGAAATGTGATTGGTAAAATTAAATCGTATACCCCTCCTGTGACAGTGCCACCGTCTGATGAAGATGATGTAGATAGTATTAGTAATAATTCAAAAATCAACGGTGATGAGACTACCAACGATGTAGACAAGGAAAAGCAACAGGTTGAAGAGGATAATACAAGTATAGAAAAGGAGCTTTCTCTAACTAATTCTCCGGAAAAGAAAGTACGGACAAAAACAATTAAGATATCTGGCTCAAATATGTCGTTACATTCCAACATAACATCATCCGATGATATGATCACAAATATATCATCATCATCATCATTACCGTCATCGAATGAGATACCTGCTGATTGGAAAAAATTTAAAGATTTAGATTTCGAGGATTTGAAAATATCTGATTTAAAACAAATTTTCGATATTTACCAGAAAATTATTCAATAAAAATAATATGCAAGTTTATAATTACATTTCATATACATCATTATATATACTATATGTTTGATATATGATCAATAATGAAATTTATCTCATTAATAGCATCTTCATTCCCATTTACATCATCTAATGATGGCAAAAATTCTGAATTTTTAATTAGTCTAACTAAATCTTCAATGACTTTCCTTGTATATTCAATTGATTTACTTGTATCTTGTAAAAATTTCAATGCCACCTTTTTCAATTCATCATCGTCTGTTCGTTTCAGCAAGATATTCAAAAGTGTTGGCCCTGATACATTATTTAAACTTTCAAATCGTAGTCCGTGAATAATTGGGAATGATAATTTACCTTCTGATAAATCCTCCGCAAACCCTTTATTTGCAATCATTGTATTATTCACCAGATTTTGATAATCATCTCTAATTTGATAAATTATACCCAATAGATTACCCAATGGCACTAAAGTTTTTTTCTTCCGGTTAAAATTGGGACTAATTTTTTCCATCATTCTTATCGTCAATCTGAAGAGACCACCGGTCTTATTCATAACCATTTTGAAATACATTTGTTCGTTAGGAACTCCATCATACCTTAATTCGTTCAAAGAATCTCTCCAATGAATATCTAATCCTTGACCTCTATGCAAATTCATCAATTCCTCATTAAAGATTTGTAAAAGTTCCAAAATAGAAGTCTGATCTGCACTCATTTTCCAAATCAAATTCATTGATTTGAAGTACATATAGTTGGCAGTATTTAAACTCATAGGCATACCAAATACCACATGAGATGATGGATTACCTCTTCTTAAATCAGAATTATCTTCAATATCATCAATGATCAAGCTTGAATTGTGTAAAGTTTCGATAATTTCCATTAATATCTGCAATTGTTCATTCGGTATTTCATAAATCTTATTGAATGTTTGAATTAATTTTGATCTAAACCGTTTACCTTGATGTAAAGTTATATGTTTGTATGGTCTCGCTATTGTATCTTCATCTTCAATTGACCATTGTGGTGTATTGCAGATCATAGAATTGATTTCATTCATCGTTGAACTATTATTGTTAATATTATCGTTGGAAGTCATTTCTCATATGTTTTCCCTATCTCTTCTTTTGTGAAACACTCTTGTTACACCTTTCGTTGCTCTATATATGCAGAATAGAATTCCTTATTGCACAACAACTATTGAAAAAAACCACTCTTCAAAAGACCCTTATTATTAATATCTTGTGGGATTGGAAACTAAGTACTATACGCACAAATGGTGCCTGTAGGTATCTATATGCAACAGCTGTGTGCTGCTGTTTCAGATTCAAGTCTATTCTGAACCTCATTATGTGAAAAATGTCTCATCGCTGAGCGCTTACACATCAACGTACGTATTTTCATTAATTTCTTCCCAGGTTTATTATATGTACGTACAGAAATAACATCAAGATGGAGCAATTACCAATGTAATTCCTTGAAAGGGTATTTATCTGGGACAGTTACTCGACTTCCCTTTGGTAATGTAATTGCCCCTTTGGTCAATTACATTGGATTCAAAAAAAAATAGAAGTAAAAAAATACTTTAATGCAATGCTGGGTTTGTATATTTGAGATTGTGTAGCGCTAGGTACATATCTGTGTCAATATCTATGCTTGATTATATAAGGGAACATCATCAAATATCCCATTAGTATCATCTCTGGTTCTATTCTTCTTCTTCTTATTGAGTTGCTTAACTGGCCATGTTAATAAGTGATTTCTCTCCTTTTGTAAAGGTTTATCCAATCTTTTGCTTATAGATCGAACTTCATTGAACATCGGTGAAGGAATTGGTCTTAAATCACTCAAATCACTGATATCAATATTATGAATCAATGCAACTTTTAAAATCAAATCTCTCTCCCATTCGTAGTCTAACTCATCTTCAGCTATCGGTTTTCGTTGAACTGATTTTAATCCTTTAGCAAGAGTTATTAATCGTTCCTTTAATAGTGGATTAATTTTATATGGTTGTTCATCATGTTCTGTCTTTTTGTCCTTCCTTTCCTTGTTTCCTTTATTTTCTTTCTCATTGTTTAAGAATTCTCCAAGATGTCCTTCAAACCCGATCAACTCAGTCAATCCTATTGATATTTGTTTCATATTCTCTGTAAATGTGTCAGGTAATAATTTCACTATTTGACATTGTTTCGGAGATGGAGTCTTAGATAATTGAGCATTCAAACTGGTCAAACAATCTTGTAATATGGAAATATCAATCAACGTGACATCCTCCTCCTCCTCCTCCTCCGCCCCCTCATTTCTTTTTGAAGGAGCATGTGGCGGAGGTCTTTGTAATAACGATGCCACTGATAAGGCCCAACCACCAGTTTCTTCTCCTGATCTTTTCTTAACATATTCATCATCAAGGTTTAAATTCAAAACAGGTCTAACTCGAGCTCGATGTCTTGCTTTATGTATCCTCTTATTTGTTTCTAATTCAATACTAGTATTCGTAATTTCACTATCCGATGTTTTCGTACAGCTTTCAGTATCTACGACCGCAACCATTAACTTATCCTTCTTTTTGCTTGATTCATCATTATTAGTATTATTCTCGTTACTCGACGTCAAATCTTCCTTTTTTATGCGAGTAGCCTTTGTATCACCATAGTCGATTCTCTTTCTTTTTCGAAGTTGCATATTTAATCTTGATTTTTTTTACCGTATTACCTGGAATGAGTTGGAAATTATCTCAGCTATACCGTATCTCCCTAAATAGTCCCTAAATGATGGATAAAGTAATGAAAAGTTTCAGTTATCATTAGCCTGTTTTCTTCACATACGTACAAATTTTTTCACTTTTTTCAGAAAAATTAATTGAAGTTGAAATATTTCGGAGTTTTTTCGCGGCTAAAAAAAATATTATTGTGACGCTTTTCTTTATAGACCATTGTATATATATATATATATATGTGTAGACCAAGTACAATTGAAATAGTGTTTCATTTAAAGATATTTCCAGAAATATATATGCGCTATATAGGCCCTACTTGGGTTCGGCATCGAAAACTACAATCATAATTAGCTTTATGTTTCATGGGAGCGGTTCGAATCCACCTTTCAATTCTTGGAAAAATGCCTCATGATTGCCCTTGTATTTTGCAGGTAATTTAATAATCAAATGGATATGTGAGACAGCTTGAATACTTTGTAAGTTGACATAGTTTATGAACCAACAATAATTCTCTTCTGTAATACAGTATTTATCAGTGATGGTATGTTTCAAGAAAGAAGCAATGACCTTTTTCATAGGTTTATTAAATTCAGGGAAATTATTGTTGGGATCCCCGATTTTAACATCACTAGTCTTTTTATCTGTTTTATAAATCGGTAATTTAATCTTTGACCAAATTAAGACATGGATAACATCTGGTTCAAAATAGTATGGGAAATCATTAACTGCCAATTTAAATAATGACTTATCTTTAAATGCACCATTAATCCTCTTTTCATCTGTATTATAAACAATGTCATTTAATTTTTGTAATTCTTCCGACTTCCAACCTAATTTATCCAGCATAAATTGGGCCATATCAACATTAACAAATTTTTTCTTATGTATTTGATAATCTGTATTTTGCAATTCGGATCTTCTCAACATGTAGAGTTCACCAGAATTAATGTATTGTTTGACCTCCTTCCATGTGATAACTTTCTTGGCAATGTTGTTCGTAATGTTCGTCATTCGTGTAGCTTCTTTCGTTGTGTATTTGTAGAAATATGTCTAAGTTGTAATAGTAGAGATGCAAAATAAATCAAAGCATGGAAGTACAATCCGTTGGAAGCAAAAAAAAATGACTCTTTTAAAAGCAATGTAACTTGCTCTATAGTTATATCTTTCCAGAGTTGGATGAACATTTTCAATCAAATAATAATAATAATAATACTAAATAACTTTTCGAAGGAGTATATTTTTAGAAATTATCTGTTGTTATCTTCGGATTACAGCACTCCGAAACCTTTATTCAAAAAAAATATCAAAAAACTTCAACACATTGAAACTTTGATGCTGAAGATCACAGAGTCCGAATGTGCTAGAACAAAGGAAGCCTCATACCTCGTTAGCTTTAAAAAGACTAATAGAACAATTGAAACATTCTATCCAAGGGTGGGAAGGATTTTATCAATCTGCTTAGTCAAGTACAAAGAGCAGGTTCCTTTGCATTTCACTTTTAAATCGAACTAAAAATTCTGATATGTCTTACCTTCAGATACGGCATCCCAATTGGACAGTACACCAAATTTCTGTATTAACCAAATGGCTCAAACCAATTCGCACTATATCAACAAATATCAATTTAAGAAAGGAGATTGATACATCCAACAATACCGCAGCAATACTTTTACAAAAAATCTACTACATAGGAATAATATGCTTTATGGTTATGGGTCCAGCGCTATTAAATGTACCATTTTTGATTCATTCGGTAACATGGGTATCCCCTCTAAAGAAGTGAAAAGGGAAGAGCTTGTTTCTATACAAGGATTGTTGCCTCGAGATTTAAGGAAGATCGAAAAATCTAAAGGCAATGATTTAGTTCCAAGTCTAGTAACGCGAAGGAAAAGTATATTAATTAGTTTGCTAACTGTCAAAGCATTGATTAAACCAGATATGGTCATACTTTTTGATTCGATTGGGAATGGTATTACTTTAAATTCTAGAGCAAATAATTCTTTTATTAGAGATATGCAATTAAGATTGAAAAATCAAACTGATTCATCTGGTTTGAAACAAGATCCTTTACCTTATGAATTTAGAGCTTTAGAAGCTATTTTCATTTCTGCGTTATCTAATTTGACTAGTGAGATGAAAGTCTTATTGACAGTGAGTCAAGGGATTTTACAAGATTTGGAAAATAATATAACTAGAGATAGATTAAGGTTTTTATTAGTTCAAAACAAGAAACTTAGTATATTTTGCAAAAAAGCCACGCTAGTTAGAGAAATGATTGATGATTTATTAGAACAAGATGATATATTATGTTCAATGTACTTGACAGATAATAATTTTGGGAAGGCAAGAACAGAAGATGATCATACGGAAATTGAGATGCTTTTAGAAACGTATCATAATCATATAGATGAAATTGTTCAAAAAAGTGAGAATGCAATTTCAAATGTGAAAACAACTGAAGAAATTATAAATATCATTCTGGATTCCAATAGAAATCAATTGATGCTCTTGGGCTTAAGGTTTAGTTTATCCATGTTATCAATGGGTATTGTATTATATGTTGGCTCAATATATGGAATGAATTTGAATAATTTCATCGAAGAAAGTTCATATGGGTTTGCTTCTACAGCTATTCTGAGCACTCTTTGTATGATTTGGATATACGCAAGAGGTATTAAACGTCTTCATAGTTTACAAAAGATGTCGTTATTAGATAATACCAAAATCAACAAATCATTACTTGCTAAGCTCAAATAAGGAAATAATTTGGAACATAGTAAACCCATTTGGGGCTGTAGAAAATAAAAAGCATAATTAATATTCATTTCACATAAAAAATTTAAGACAAAAAAAGAAAGATTCAACTTTCATTCTGAATAAATAGTTGGACTTGTAAAAAAATTACATATTTAAAAAGGTAAATTTTGAGACGGTGAACAAAAAAAATAAAGCTCGCACTCAGGATCGAACTAAGGACCAACAGATTTGCAATCTGCTGCGCTACCACTGCGCCATACGAGCTACTTTTTGATTTTAACGTAGGAATTCTGATTTTGATGAAGATAAGGTAGTCTGATTTCCAAATGGCACAATTATGTTTTATCCTATTATATCTCAAAAGTTATCTGTCACGACGGTTGGAATTAATTAGTTTGGGTGATACGTATTGAAACTGGGAAGATGTTGTATGTAATGACCTAAGTTCCGACAAATGCGCCGAAGTGCTCTGGGTACCAGGAATATTTTCCACTGCATGGCGTTTGTGAATTAAATTTAACTTTGATGAGTCAAGCTAGATGTCAAATTTAGACTATTTTTATTACCTATTAGATCAACATTAGAACATTTGGCCGTAAATGCATACAATATATCTAAGTTGTACAGTAACCTTGAATAGTACCCCATAACCAAAGTACATGTATTTAAAGGTAAACAGGTGCGAGACAACTATACTGTGGAGCCTAACTATTTGACTTTCTCTAAGGATTGTCGTAGTTTTACAGGAAAAGGGAAATGGAAAGGAAGTTATTTTGAAATGTTTTCTGGGAAAGATTTCATAGAAAGAATTAATAAACAGAACGTTGACTTTGAAAGAATTTTACCACCTCCATGTTGTATACTCATTTAACATATCATATGTACCAGACACCAGAAGGATGTCGCAGTTTCCAATAAATCTTATACTACGCTCTTGTCTTCTATTCTTTGGCACTGATCCATTTAGAATATCACTTAGTGTCCATTCGTGTATTGTACAGTTAAAATTACAACAGTGTCCTCTTTCTACAACAGAATATTCATTATCCTTGACTATGTCATAACGGTAGTGAAATATAGATACTTCATGCACAATTAATAATAAAAATATCAATACATATTGATGTTTGATATATTTTATAGGCTAACAGTTTAAGTCTCCATTCGTTTCGCTTTTGCAAGTGACTTATCCGAAGTATCGGACTTTCTTCAAAAGCAGAAAAGACTAAATTAATAATCAAATCAAAGGACTTTTAAAAGGATTCACATAAAACTTTTACTGTAATATTGTTAGTCCAGTATTACAATACAAAAGCACAAAAGTCTATAATCACGAATTACTAGGAATTCCAGCATATATACATCCACTTTGATCAGAACGTCACACCGTACAGAAAATTCAAAAATGTTCTTATCTAGATTTAGCAAAACAAAAACATTCATACCACTAAAAACGATACTGTATCGCCCGCAACTGAAACTCTTTATGAGTACGGAGATGAAGAAAGCTCTTCAAGATGCAATAGGTTCAGCTCCGGTTGTACTATTTATGAAAGGTACCCCAGAGTTCCCCAAATGTGGGTTTTCAAAAGCTACTATACAGTTGTTAGGACAGCAAGGTGTAGATCCTGCTAAATTCGCTGCATATAATGTTCTAGAAGATCCAGAGTTACGTGATGCTATAAAAGAATTTACAGAATGGCCAACTATTCCACAATTATTTGTCAATAAGGAATTTGTTGGTGGTTGTGATGTCATTACGAGTATGTCTCGTTCTGGTGAATTGGCTGAAGTATTGGAAGAAGCAGACGCTCTTGTCCCAGAAGAAGAAGAAGAGAGTACACACGACAATAAAAAGGAAAGCCAAGAATAGTTGAGAAGAAAAGGGAAGCTATGTAATGATATAATCAAGTAAAAAAAATGTACGTAAAAAGCAAGCTTCTTTTCTGATATGAATATAGCAGTTATGTGGGTTGCAATTAACATATATAGGTTTAGCTAGTGATATTCTGGGTAATGTATTCTCATGCCTTTAGTCTTGTAAATTATGGGTGCTTAATTTACAAACTCCGCTCCTTGTCTTTAAGAGAAGCAATTCCATACGAAACTGTCTCTGTTGTGCAATACAAAGAGGTGAGGATTTTTTTTTTGATCTAGTCAATATATCATGACATTAGTGGTCAAAAAACGATTTCGCTTGACAACTTCTCGAATATGAATAAATTGACATTTTTATTAGTCATCCTTTTTTAATCATCGAGAGAGGATTTTCATTTCATAACGTATAAAGGAAGGATGATTTAATGCTTTCTCAAATTTCTGTTTATATAACTCTAGAGGAACTTTTTCTGAGCGCAATTTAAAGAACGTCTACTGGAATGTGTCACACGACACAACTAAAAGTTTCGAAGAGAGAAAAAGAAATGGAAGTTAACTCTGCAAAAAGAAAAGAACTAAGGAATATATATATATATATATATATATGATAAATATAAGTGCTTTTAAACAATTTTCGTTTGTAAGTACGTATTAGAAGAGGAAGCAATATACTTAGAAGAATATAGGTCTATATAAAAATACGACGATGGTTCAGAGTTAAAGTATGATAATTTTTGCTGACTGTTTTAATTAAAATGTTTAGTTTTATTATATACATAAGCTTATTTTATAGTAAATTTATATGCTGTGGAATGTTGTTTCTATGGGATGATCTATGGTTGACATAATGTTCATTAAAGGTATTTTTTTGCGGGTTTTGAAACCAGTTTGTTCAAAGCTTGATTCTAACAGCCTTGACTTCGGTGTAACATTCATAAACTTCTTCACCCATTTCTCTACCGTAACCAGATTGTTTAACACCACCAAATGGGACTCTTGAATCGAAATCGTTGTAAGTATTAATCCAAACGGTACCAGCCTTCAACATTTTGGCAACTCTTAAGGCAGTTGAGATATTTTCAGTTTCAATACCAGCACCTAAACCGAATTCGGAATCGTTGGCCATAGCAACACCTTCTTCAATAGTCTTAAACTTGGAGATAGTGACCACTGGACCAAATACTTCTTCCTTGACGATTCTCATATCTTCATTTACATCGTAGAAAACAGTTGGTCTTATGAAATAACCTTTATCACCAACAGTTTCACCACCAGTCAAGATTTTAGCACCTTCATCTTTACCGATATCAATATATTTCAAAATAGTGTTATATTGTTCTTTGTTAGTAATAGCACCTTGGAAGTTATCTGGGTTGAATGGATCACCGACCTTAATAGTGTTATCGATGTATTCTTTGAAAGCAGCCAATAATTCATCATAGATACCTTCTTGAACGTAAATTCTTGAACCAGAAGAACAAATTTGACCAGCGTTTTTAAAGATACCATTAACTAAATTTGGTAAAGTCTTTTCAATGATAGCATCATCGAAAACCATATGAGCTGATTTACCACCCAATTCCAAAGTGATCTTCTTCAAATTAGATTCAGAAGCTCTCATAGCGATATCCTTACCGACTTCCGTGGAACCAGTGAAGGCAGCCTTTCTAATCTTTGGATGAGTAGTTATGGCAGCACCTAAGGATCTACCAGGGCCAGGGATAATATTGACGACACCTGCTGGGATACCAACTCTCTTACATAAGGAAGCGAAATAAAGAGCATTTAATGGGGTGACTGCAGCAGGTTTCAAGATGACAACGTTACCCATTGCTAAAGCAGGAGCAATTTTCCAAGCTAACATCATCAATGGGAAATTCCATGGGATAATTTGACCACAAACACCGATTGGTTCTTTCATTGTAAAGTTCATATAACCATCACCAGTATCGATAGTTCTACCATTGATCTTATCAGCATATGAAGCGGCGTCTCTGATACAGTTGATGACGATGGATACATCACCACGAGATAATTCTAAAGTTTTACCATTATCGGCGGTTTCAATGGAGGCCATTAATTCTTGTTCAGATTCAATTACGTCTGCTAGTTTGTTTAAGTAGCGAGCTCTAACTTTTGGATCTTGTGTGGCCCATTCAGTGTTGAAGAAGGCATTTTCAGCACATTGAACAGCGTATTCAACGTCTTCTGGAGTACCTGATGCAACTTCACAGATTATTTCTTGAGTAGATGGGTTTTCAATCTTGGTAGTTTTGTAATCTTGAGATTTAATGAACTCATTGTTAATGAATAGACCAGTTGGTTGATCATATGTTAAACCATTTGGTAAAGTGATAGTGACTGGGTCAGCGTGTTCGAAGTTGAATTTGGTCATTTTTTTTTGATGTGTATGTGTATGTGTATGTATATAATGTGGGTTGGTTTAATAATGTTTTATTGTTTATATGATGAGATATAAAATGGATAATAGGAAGCAAAAGAGAAATGATGAAAGATATCCTTAAGATGAAAAATTGGTCGCCCTTATATAATCCAAGATGCTCGAGGTTGCGTTTTTCTTCTTTCAAATTCGAGGACAAGATCTCCCCTCTCGAGAAGGCATGGCCTACCTCTTGGTGGTGTAGCAGAAAGTGGTGCCAATCCACCAATGAAGAAAGCTTAGATCCGTCTTTCAGCCCATTAAAAGTTTCATTTTTGAGGGTCCACTTATCTCGAACACGTAATTTTAACCATCGGTGATATCTTACTAATAATTGACGTACAAGTAGGTGAACAATATCTCACTAACAAACATCGATCTCGGTTCAAAACACCACATTTCTAAAAGAATAGTTAATAAAATGTGAGAAAGAAAGAAGGAAAGAGCGTCGTTTCCGCGGAAAAGTCTATCTTCTTTGCAAAGAGGGGCTTCGGCGAGTAAGGCCGCCTTTTTTAACTAGGGACAAATTACGAGCCGTATGCTACCGTGTGGCTGAACGTATTATTTCTTATTCTTTCCACGGTGGTCTTCCCAAGTTTCCGGACAAATGGAAAAAGGTGGGGCAAGTAGGGGCCGCGCGGCTGAAAAATGACATTTCACTTTTTTTGTTTTTCATAATTTTTCACTTTTGAAACCTCCATTACGTAAAAGAGCATAAAAATTGTGTGCTCTCCGAAATCTCCCGGAGGGTCAGTCTTTCCAGCGGAAGCTAAAGCACTTGAGACTTTAATGTTGAATTATCTACCGAAGTATGCATATACTCACGTATTATTGCCAAGATTTCCACTGGGTGTTCGTATTTTGAAATATCTTAAAGATTCTTGAGAACGTTGAAGAAAATACACCCTTAAGGAGTCGCCTTTTTTGCTCTATTTCGTAATATTTCCTATTCAAGCCCATTGTTCGACGGACAAAAATCAGAAAAGTATCCAGGCAGGGATTGTTGAAAGCCTGTACGTAATCCAAGTCTAAGTTTGTAAATTTTGACGTATGATCTTAGCTCATACACGACCCTAAAGATTCCAATATCCATCCGTGTGAAAAAAATGACTTGTCGAGCACCTATCTTACTTTCCTATTATGTCTCTAGTATTCCATGGGAGATATTAGTCATGTGTTCCAAATTAGATTTCTATTTCATGGGAGGGCCAAATTTTGAATAAGAGAAAAGTGTCAAAATTTTCGTCATTTTCCCCACGCTCCGAAAAGGGCCAAACTTAGAAATGTCCCTAAAATTTTGGGCCAAATTTAAAAGTGGTGACAGATTTGTCCCCGATATACGTACATCCGTTGTCTTATGAAAATTTATTGTTTTCGAATAATGCCTATATTGTCAATACATTGCTATGTCATCCAAGTTCTATTAGTAATAATTTTCGGAAATCGTACATAGGTGTTTGTGGCTTTGACAATTATTCCCGCCTTTTATCCGTTCTTCCAGGATTAGATCATCATGATGCTCAAGAGTTTCCGGCCTGACATGATATCTAAAGAATTCAATAGTAAGATATTCAGATAGTTTAGTACTACATAGTTCCAAATATCTAAATACATCAGTAGTTCCAATAAGTCTATAGGAGAGTACCCAGGTGGGACTTGGTGTGTCACTATGCCATCTAAAAAGCATACTGCTATAAAATTTCTCCCCTCTTTAGTAGGCCACTGGGTAGTAGATCAAATACAATACGTAGATGTGTCAAGGTCTCAATTTAGTTACTAGCCTCCCTTAAATCCATGCCTGATACTGTAATGCTAATAGCGCAATCAATACAGTACAGATCCATATAGGAAATAAATAAAAGTTAATGAGAAATTATTATTTACTATTTACAAATAGTGTACAGTACAGAGTTTATTGATGTTGTTGTTTTTTATCTTTAATTAACATACATTACACAATGCAGGGTTTGGCCGAAAATTGAAAGTTTCTTATTTCTTTTGTCCAGCTTGCAATTCCTCCTTTTTCTTCTGTTCAAACATGGCATCTATCTCCTTTTGCTTTTCTAATTGCATTGCCATTTGCTCTTCTGGTGTTGGAATGTTCCCTTCCACATAATCTTTCAAGGTGAAAGTTTGACCACCCATTTGTTCTTGTTGGATTCTCATTTTTTCCTTTCCTCATCAATCAACTTCATGAAGCGAACATAATTCTTTTCACCCTCTTCACGAATCATATCTAATGGGAATTTGGATGTTTGTGAGCCCAAATTTGTTGGAACACCAAGAGCCTTTAAGAACCAATTACCATCTCTCTTTTCCTTTTGTTCTTTGATAAATTTCTCCTTCAATTTAGCAACACGATTATTAAATTCTTCAGGTAATTGCTTCTTATCTTTGAAACTATTTAAAATTGGTTTAACGTCATCAACTTGTTGAGTAGCCAAATATTCCAAAAATGGTATCAATCTCAAAAGTTTATCATCCGCTTCACCCTTCCAGGGTTCCATTGGAATAGCATTTTCTGGTTGTAATTTATAATTATTTGGATCAGTATCGATAATCAAAACTTTATTGACATCTCTATTCAACTTGGATAAATCTTTAATATGGACACCATCCTTATAGACACAATGTTCTTTAAACAAACTGTAAGATATAAATGCATGCAAAGGATCTAACTTTTCAGCAATCTTTTCACCATACATCATATAATTGGAGGAGAATAAAACAATTTCATAATATTGAGATAAATAACCAAGGAAATAATCGACACCTGGTCTCTTAGCGGTTCTCCAACCATATTTCTGGGACCATTCAGAATGAACCAGTAAATCTTCTAAAGTAAGAACTAAAGTTAATGGTCTTTGATATGGAGCTGGTGGTGGAGGAGGTAATAAATCCGGGAATGGAGGTTCTTGGAAATAGGTAAACATAGAGTTGAAACGGGCTCTAAATCTTTGGAACATTAACCCAGGTGTATATCCATTTGCAATATCTTTTTTAACATCTTCAGATTCACTATCCTCCCAATCTCTTGTCATGTATAATCCTGTACCTGCTAATGCACCAAATGAAAAGATATAAAACCAATTGGCATATTTTTCTCTCTTGAGATCAGTGGAACTCTTTCTTGCTCTCTTTCTCCTTTCTCGTTTTGGTGCACCTTCTTGTTGTGCATCTGTTTCATGACCTTCTCGTCCTTCCTGTTCTTCTTCAGACTTCGCTTGTTTTTTGGCATTTAATTCATCAATATCTAAACCAGCTTTAGCAAGAATATCATCAGTTAATATAGATTTTTGTCCCGTATTCGCTTTTTTATTAGTAGCAGGCTCCTTTGATCCTTGGTCTTCTTTCAACAGTAATGAGATATACGAATTGAAATTCCTCTTCGCAACGTTCTCATGCTTATTTATAAGAAGAACTCGTGTACTCTTCACCATAGAGAGCCTTGAAATCCCAGCATTCCGTTTGATAACTGATGATAACATAGCAACTAATTTCGTTTCTTTGCTTACTTCTTTTCTACCCTTCTTGGGGAGTATATAAGACCTCTGTTCAAGTTTGTTTTGTTAGTCATTCAGTTTATTTTTCTTTTAAGTTAATCTTTCTTTAGCGGAGCAATTCAACGCTAAAAAATATTTTGGAAAATATACTATGTGAAGAACATTATTATGGAATCATTTTCAAGAAACATACAAATAACGACAATACAGGGAGCTATTATTACAATTTTTGTTGGTTTCGACTGAACTTCGGTATTCCCATGTCTTCATCAGAACCCAAAACTACTGCTAAGTGCACAATAGTCACTACAAAGGGGGTCCTGCAAGTTGAATTGTGGGCTCATGAAATACCGAAAACATGTAGGAAGTTTCTACAACTCTGTTTGAATGGATCCTTTGAAAAATGTCAATTAAACGATATAGATACAGGATCGATTGGTTTATCTTCTACATTTTACACTAATTTAACAAGAGAACATAATTCAAGATTAAAAGTAGTTACAGATGGGATTTTATGTTGGGATACGAAAAAAGGGACATGGATTGTTTCCACTTTGGATTGGAGTCATACTTTTCATTCTAATACTAATATCTTTGGTAAGATTGCTGGAAACTCAATATACACATTTAGAGAAATTGTTAGTGGTGAAAAAAATCCTGATGATCCTAAAAAATATTTGTATCCAGCTGAAATTGAACATATTGAAGTTTCCGTGCCATATTTTAAAGATCTTGATGTAGGAAGGCTGAAACGACCTATAAAAGCAATAGAAGATGATGATAAACTTCGAAGAGGTAAAGTGAAACAAATGATGAAAGTGCGTTTAAGCTATGATGATCTTGATGGGGAAAATTCTGAGGATGAAGGTAGTGACAACAATATCGATACCGCCCCAATAAAGATGAAATTACCTCGCTGGATAGAAAGTGCCAATGATAATAAGCTATCTAAGAAAGAAGAAAATAAACTAATATCGGTCTGTACCGACGTTGAAACAAGAGATGACCTTACGCATCACCTGCCTATCAACTCTGATTTGATTAAGGAAATTACAGAACCAGACGAAGTTGGAAGTCTCGAGGAAGAAGATACTAAATCCAAACATGTCAACTCAGACGATATTTCTGAAAGAGAACGCGAAACGTTGAAGGTGCTTGCTCTGTTCCAAGATGAAGTCAAGGATAAAAAGATCCTTTCTAGGAAAACCTAACTAAGAAAAATTTCCTATTCAAAGTGAAAACCCATATTATATTTATCATATATATCAACCGTAAGAGAGGCAGAAGATTATGCAAGATATCTAGTGTTTCTCTCGTACATAAGTTTGTATATACATAGATTTTACTCCAGAAGCGCATAAAAGCTCTTATATGCCAAATCTAGATCAAATAATAACTCTCTTGCCTGATTGTCGGAAAGATCTTGGTTCACATCCATTTTATTGATCTTAACAATCCATTCAATTAATTTTTTCCTATGTTCAAAATCCACATTAGTAACTCTATTAATACTTAACAATAACTCTGCCAATAGAGGATGTAATTGGTCTTTCGCTCTATAGTTTAATTTTAAGGCATCCATAACAGTAATAAAGTTCCCAGTTGCCTCCGCAACATTTTTACCAGTGAATTTACCTTTCTTCCTATTTGTATTTTGACCACCCTGAGTTTCGGATGACTCATCTTCTTCAACATCTTCCTCGATCGCATGCTCTACAGTTACAGGTATACCTCTTTCTAATCTTGTTATTGCGTTTGAAGCAACAATATTAAATCTAGTCTTAAAATCATTCAATGATTGGAATGCCTTTGATACATCTTCATTAGACAAATACGTCTTATATTGAGCCAACAATTTATTTACAGTGTTCGTATACTGAGATGATGTAATTGAATCTCTCAAGTATGCTTTCTCGACATGATCTAACGTTATTATGATGGAATATATTTCTGATAATGATTCTATTGTTTCTCGCTGTTGAGAATTCGTCGTCGTTGAATCAAATAACGGGACTTCTTGATACAATTCTTGTGGAAATGGCCTGGTACTATTTTGGGTTCCAAAGTGGTTTATTGGTGCTATTCCTGACATATTTATTTGTTTGTTGAGCTTTGTCAGTGTTGGTCAAGCAGGGAATTAAGTTTATATAATAGACAGTTATAGTCTCTTAGTAATATATGTAAAACGTCAAATTGTATTGCAAGATATCTATATATATATATATATTAACATCTATATTTGGTAGCGCCGTCGAATAATAACCTGAGATAGACAAAGTTAAAATATGAACTACTTGGAGTAAAGTCTATCTTTCATAAAATAATATGGTCTATAGTCCTTAGTGATAGATAAATGATGTCCATGGAAGAAAATATACATATAATAAGGATACCATCTGTTCTACGTAATATATACATCATTCAATAACAGCAATCCTTCGAGGTAATCTTGCTTTCGAAGTTACATATTCATTATCGGATGTACTATCATATATGATTCCAAATTTGTCAAACGTTTCAGCATCTGGATAGTATACTACAGGTGGTAATGGTGGATATTCTAAATTTCCAGAATGTTTATTTCTTTTTATGGAACCGAAATTATTATAAAATTGTTTCGCATAATTAGCAGTTTGCTTCTCTTTTTGAATTATTTGTTCGATATATTTAACCTGACTTACTGGCCAACGAGCTATATCCAGTCTTTGATGTAGTTGGAAGCTCTTACCATTGCCTAGTTTGAACTTCATTTCCAACGAATGGAAAATTGAAAATAAAGTACCCATTGTTGTAATTGAATTGTGATACTGTATGGGTACATCGTTTGTTTTATTCTGTAAAAGTTTCGTATTTATTTGCCTAGTGGTTTGATTCTGTAATGTTCCTTGCTTGATAAATGGGATTGAGTGCTCTGGAGGTAACTTAAAAAGAAAGGCAGGTTCTTGCATTGTTGATTCGAAATTTTTGAATAAAGAGTCCTTAGAACATACTCTGACGTTCGTCTTAAATGTAATACCGTTATTTGTAACCACTTGATTCACTGGAGTTGATACTTCTTTCAAAATATTTTCTTTAGTTTCATCAGATGGGAATTCTGGATTATGAACTTCTAAGAATTCTTTCAATCTGAAAGTTACGGATTTTATCTTTGTTTTTCTCTTGTTGAATATTCGATCATTATCATTCGGTATATGTGGACTGTTATGAGTGGATTCTTGGAATAAGTCAGGTTTTATTTCAATCTCTAACTTTAAAAGATCATCTATACTTAAACATGGATTTTCTATAGAATAAGATATTAGAAGTCTTTTGTCTGGAGAAGAAACTTTTTTCGTGATGGGCGGAAATAGTCTTTTGGAAGGAATATATACATATCTTTCTACATTAATTATTTGACTGAAGGATTCAATCTTTGCAGAGGTGCTTCCACTCGCATTATCATTTCCAATATACGATACGTTACATTCTAGCACTGTAATACATTTGCCAAATTCTTTATTATAATTGGTCTCTTTAATATCGTCGGGTAATCCTATGGTCAAAGGAATATCAATACCAATAAGGTCCTTTTCCGATATCAGTATGTTTTTCTTATAATGTGTGTTGTGCTTTTCATTCTTGGATTTCAATTTCGATTTAGTTAACGACCTAACATTATTTGACGTTGTGGTTATCAGCGATTCAATAGTTTTCAAAGTTACTTCAATTTTCTCAATTCTGAAAAGTTTCCCATTGTTGGATCTTATTTGTAATTGACATTCAATTCGAGGTAAAGTATCTGATATACCAGGACAACCTCTGATTACTGAATTGTAACTTGGTTTTAGTGAAATAATTGGTCTTGTATGTACGTAACGACTCGTACTATGAGAGTGATGAAACATTGTTGAACCTTACAAAGAAACTCCCCAAGTTATAGAGTCTCGATAAGTTGATCACTTTGCTTTTGAAAGTCAAACTAGCTTGGGTTTTTTTGACTTTGTTCATCAAACATGTTACACGCTTACTTGCATGAATATCTATTGAATTTCCGCTGCGCCTGTTAACCGCCGCCCTTTGTTTAAAGGTAAATGTTAACACTTCTGTCATCGTCTACAGGCTCAAATTATATCATATATAAGGATTATTAACCGAGAAACACACCTCTTATAGAAAACTATTTTGATTACAAGGCTTCTACACTAGTAATTGTTTTGTGAATAAGAATACGTTAAATTGGATATCTATAAATTATGTAAACGATAAGGAATTAATAAAAAAATATTGAGATAATAATAATAAAATTCGTGAGATCATTGCTTCTTGACCTTTTGTTCATCAGCTGGAGTAGCTTTGAAAACATTGGTGTCAGCTTCATGTCTTTCTTTTCTTGGACCATTGAACCAACTCTTGAAGTCAAGAACAGACTTTAATGACCAAACTTTGACTCTCATAATGTAGTAACAAGCTAACATGGCAAATATATTGAAACAAATGTAAATCCACATGAAACCAAAATCTCTCCATCTATGATGCCATTTAACATCGAATCTTGCAACAACTTCATCTTGAACACTATAAGGACAATATTCACAGTTTTCTGTAGCAGAGGGGTTTAGCAAATAACCAGTATTATCTGTAATGTATCTATTTAGGTAATCACCACAGTTTTGACCGGATGGAGGGTCCATGACGGCTAATTCATGAGGATCACAAATAACTTTCTTACCATGGACTAAAGGACCAACAAGAGCTTCAACAACATAAGTTAATGGAGAAGTTCTATACATAAACCACCAAAAACCTGGCATCTTAGATTTAGGTTGAAGAATACCACAGAATAATAACATGGCAGCAAATAAGTTAGAGTTGATCATTGAAGCAGAGGGAACATCTGGTGAGAAATACAAGATCCATAGACCGTAAGAAACGAAATAAATTGGGAAAACTAAGACATAGAAAAAGAAGAAGAAACCAGCATGCGGAGCACTACCGTTATAGCCAGCTGGCCAGTAGTAACAGATCCAACAAACAAATTGACAAACCATGGTCCAACCACATTCAACTAGGAAATGACATAGCAATAGAACACTCCAATGGAAAGTATTGGAAGCAGCTTCTCTGACTTCATATAATTCTCTACTATCGTAAGCAAACACATGTAATTGATTAATCATGGCTAAGGCAATAATTAAAACCATAAAAATAGATGAGAAAGCAGCAGTAGCACCACCAACAGTATGTTTAACATGTAAGTAAGATAAACCAATGAACAAAGCACATGAACCACATTCCAGGAATTTGGCCCTAATATAGACAGGAGATCTCCAGAATTGCAAGTACGTTCTATGTAAAACACATTTCATTTGAGTACTAAAAGAGGCAGCAAATCTACCAGCCAATTCAGGGTCATCAGTTGTTGGTCTAGATGGTAAAACACGATGAAGTTCTTCAACTTCTTCTCTAGCAGCAGCACACTCAGGAGAGGCTTGCCACAAGTCATGCCAATCAGCACTAGCACTAGCGGTAGCACCTGCACCAATACAATTCAAAATATATTCAGCTGGATTTTCAGAGACACCACATTTAACACCAGATTGACGTTCAAAATAATTCAATAAGGTTGCAGAATTTGGACCAATATCACCGAAATAAACCATCTTACCACCCTTCTTCAACAACAGCAACCTATCGAACTGTTCAAATAATGTAGCGGAAGGTTGATGGATTGTACAAAGAATAGATTGACCAGAATCAGCTAATGCTCTCATAAATTGAACAATAGACCAAGCAGATTGTGAATCCAAACCAGAGGTAGGTTCATCCAAGAACAATAGTAAGGAAGGTTTAGCAACCAATTCAACACCAATAGATAACTTCTTTCTTTGTTCAACATTTAAACCTCTACCAGTTTTACCAACCAAAGCTTCAGCATAGTTTTGCATACCTAATAAAGTAATAATTTTTTCAACATATTCCATCTTCTCTTCTAATGGGGTAGAGTTAGGTTGTCTTAATTGAGCAGCAAATCTTAAAGATTCTCTAACAGATAATTCGGCCATATGGTTATCAGCTTGTGCGACATACCCACAGGATCTATTGAAGGAAGCAGGTAAAGGTTTGGCATTCACCAACATATCACCAGTAATAACACCCATATTAATTCTTTGAGCCAAAACATTCAATAAAGTTGTCTTACCAGCACCGGATTCACCCATTAAAGCAGTCATCTTACCAGGTTTAACATAACCAAAAACATCGGAAAGTAATTGTCTTGTAGCACCGTCGTATGGGATTGTGTAGTTCAAATGATTCCATGTAAAAACGTCCTTACTAGCGATAACTTTTTCTAAATCGACATCAGGACCATTTAAGGCAGCCATCATTTCTTCTCTTGAAGCAGTCTTAGCATCTGCACTTTCAGTACCAAAGGATGGCATATGACCTCTCTTATACAATAATAAATCACCACCAGCAGCCAAAGGCTTCGAGTATTCGGATAAAATGACATTCAAGACAATGTAGAAGAAAGTCCAGACGATATTGATACCCCAACTTCTCCAGGCATGATCATAACCAAAATGGTAACTTTTATCTATATAAGCATCACCATTGACATATAATTGCCCTTTGACAGCACCAGCGGAATTACAGATTTGATTAGCAATCGAAACATTTTCATAGCCAGGACCGCTAGGAATCAATTGACTACATAGCATTTCTCTTCCATGGAATTCAGTAGACATTAAACTTTCGAAGGCATAAGTTAAAGGATTTATAAAATGAATCCATTTAATCCAGTGATGCATCTGACCCATTGGTAAAACGAAACCAGCATAAATACAAAGAATCAAAAACCCATAGACCCCCCAAGTAGCATGAGCAGTGACACCATCAGTTGTAGTAGTTGCGACAAATTTGAAGATAAATGAAGTACATTGTTGGACAGTAAGCAAATAAAGAATGTATTGAAAGAAAGCACCAGCTTCATACTTCAAGACAGGAATCCAATAACTGACAAAGGATAAAATTAAAATAGCGAGAAACTTAACAGGGAATTCAGTTATAATAGCTTGTAGTGATTCGGCGGATATATGGTACATCGAATAAGATTTATGTTTGACAACAATTGGTCTTGTAGCGAATGAATTACCAATTTCAGCCAAGGAAGTAACGGAAGCAAATAATAAGACATAGAATAATAAACCACCACGAGAATAAGCACCTTCAGTAGTAGACTGCTTTTTATTATCGATATTATGGAACATAGAACCAACAATTAAACCTTTGATTAAGAAAGATGACAAATAAACCTTTGTATATGTGGAATCACCTTTAACTCTCTGGAAACCACGAATCATACAGTAATACACTTGGGTCCAGTAATTGACAACAAATTGAGAAGAACCACGTTGACCTTTTTGTAATCTTTGTTTTTTAGCAACTTCTAATCTATCTCTGGTTTCTTCAGGGGCATGTCTGTTGTGATAATCTTCATATTCCTGTAAAACTTGTTGATATTCAGCGGAATTTAACCAATATGTTTCAAATTCACTACCGGATTTTGGAACTTTATCTTCAAAACCTGGCTTAATATCCAAAGTTCTATTTTCAAAATCGACAGTAACGGAAGTTAAGAATTCAGCAGATGTCATTCTATTTGGTTTAACCCAACCCATTCTTTCAAAGTAACCAACAGCTTGATCAGCAGGGCCGAAATAGATTTGTCTACCATTGTATAATACGGTAGTCTTATCGAACAATTCATAGATATTTTCACCTGCTTGATAGATAGCGACAATAGCAGAATTATTCATCATATTTGTTGCAGTTCTAATAGCTTGAGCAAATTCTAAGGCAGTAGAAGCATCTAAACCTCTAGTGGCATTATCCCAAGAATAAATAGAAGCACCCATTGCTTGAGCTTCGACTAAAGAAACACGTTTACGTTCACCACCAGAGACACCTCTAACGAAATCATTACCGACATTTGTTGCATAAGTATGTCTTAAACCGAAAACAGTACACCATAAATCTCTTAGACTATCAACATACTCCTTTCTAGTCATATTATCAATTCTTGTTCTTGGAGTTTTACATTTTAATGCAAAATCAATGGTTTCCTTAACAGTAATCTTTGGGAAATGGAAATCTAATTCTGGACAGTAAACAACGTAACCTTTGTATTTTGACATCATTTCTTGTTGATCCAATCCATCGTAGGAGAAATCACCTTGAACTTCAACCATATCACCAGTTTCACCTGAGATGGTTTTCAATAAGGTAGAACAACCTGCACCTGGTCTACCGACAACAAATAACATTTCACCAGATTCAACAACACCAGTACAATTTTGAATAATTTTTCTCAATGGGACATCACCTTTTTTCTTGAAGACATTTAATAAATGAGCTGGCAAATTACCTATATCTCTCAACATTTCTTCAACACTTGGACCGTAAGCTGCAGAAGCATCAACACCAATAGAAGTTAAGTTCCTGAATGCAACACCTGAATCACCTGGCTCTATACCTTGTTCTAATTGACGAGATCTTAAATAATTCAATAAAGAACGTAAATCGAAATCTAGTTCATTAACTTCGAACTTGTCCATTTCCTTTTTAGTTTTTGTGGAAATGACTCTTGCCATAGATTGTAATCTTTCAATACCTTCTTCGTTGGATAATATGTTAGATAAATGACGTGATAATTGAGTATTGACATCTTGATTTTCGTCAATTTCTCTTGGAACCTCATATGAGACAGCTGAATCAGCATAGGATCCAGCATCACTATGAGAATCGTCATGCGATTTTGAGTACCTTTCTTTCTCTTCACCCGATGAGGACATAATTAATTGTAATAATTTGGGTAGAGAAGATCGAAAGATAATATAATAATTAAATTAAACTTGAGATTTGAAATTAGTTATTAGAGAATAATTTAAATTTAATTCAATTTTTTCTTGTGAGAAAATATTATAATATCAATGATATTTCAATTGTAAAATCAATGTAATGTGAGTAATTGAACAATGAAATACGTCGATGGTTCTTTTTTTCAATTATTTAATGGAGAAAAAAGTTAATGTGACTCTGAACATCTTATGCAAAATAGTGCATCCTTTATATATCTTTTTCCACATCAATTTCTTTACCATATTAAGTTACTTTTTTTGTTCATCTTATGAGCCGATATCTTTATCTTAGGTACATATTGTTGAAGCTCGAGATAACATTATATTCCTCAGCGGTTCAGAATCCGGCGATTCACTTCGGTTCATAAATGATACGTCTTCCTTCTCTGGAGTTCTTTGGAAAGAGTTTACTTTCTGTAGGGACCTTATTATTGAAAAATTTTCCCACAACAAGTCTCTGAGTAATTAGGGTAGCATTCTTAAGAACCGTCCCTCTCGAGAAAACAGTCAGGGACAGAGTAACCACTGTAGGAATTAGCCGTTCACGTCTGGACTGGACTAAGTGCAAGGCTGAGAAGGAAGAAAATATATAGTTAGACAGAGAAGGTCCGCACGCGGATATCATATTTCACACATTGTTTTTAGTTTTCCCAGAAAAGGTTTTCCGGCTTAGCCGTGGAGTTTCCTTGTCCTACGCCGTTTAATAGGAGGAGTCCGTCATCGGCTCCAAACCAATACGGGTAATACCATTTTCCATGGCAAATTTTTCTAAATTTGACAACTGTCTGGTTTCCCAAAACCGCGCATAATAAAAAGAAACCTTATGAACCGGCCTCGATTATTTCAGCCTGTCCGGTCAATGATGTTTTTCCGGATAAGCCGACTCAACGGCTGGAAGTTTCTCACCAAGAGAGTTAGTCACGTTTATGAAGCAACATGAGATATAAATTTTACTTATTTATGAGAGAAAATCATTGCGTAGGTAGGTGACAGCATAAGACCCATTACTCCGAGCTGTCTAATCTTTTGAAGAGAACAACAAGTTGATATGGAGCGGTACATAGCTTTGGGCCTATATGGCAGACCTTGGGATATTTCTGTACGCATATTTCTCCCTCATCAAAGGACCATCTCTATTTGATAATAATGCCAGGAGGTAGAAAAAGAAAGTGACATTTGGTAAGAGTCAGTACGTAACTCCGGGAAACCGGCCTTTCTATAACTTCTTTGTACATACATAAGTATCATTTGTTTCTCGAAGGTGGATATATACATATTTTATTTGTGTTTTTTTCTTTGGTACACATAACTTCATACCCAAAGGCTATACCATTCCATGATTTATATACATTGTTGGTACCGATCGAATTCCCCGCTATTTCGACCCGGTCCAAATCAAGTCATTTGAGAAATCACTGACAACCATGACACATTGAAAGCACTGTAGCTCTATTCTAACACCCACTTCTCTTTCCTCGAGAAAATTTCTTTATTTAAAAAGAAGCAAAGACTAGACGTCTTTTCTTCTAATCTATTTTCCTTTCTTTACTTTATATTAACTATTTTACTTACTACATAAAAAAAACTATCTAGAAATACACACAGAATTCTCTTAACTGCTTGTGTCTTAGGTCAACTTACTTTCTACCCTTCCTTCCTTTCTTTGATAGCCGCGTCTTTTAAATCGCTATCAACATTTATATAAATATCCTGATACTTAATTTCTTAGATGTTCTATTTATCTCCGATTGCTACGTAATCTATTTACGGTTATCATAAAAACGACATAGGTTATCCGAACTTTACAGAGTTTAGTATAATTCGGTGTATAGTATGGAACCTCCAGCCGGGACTGACACATACTGGCACATGACCCAGCGTAAGGTAAATATTCCAAAGCTATCTCAGTTTTTAATGAACTAATACTGTTATTTTTTTCAGTAAATTATATAGGATGGGATCTCTACAATTTTAGTAAAAAGTACTTGTTGTAGTCATTTTGAAAAACCAACAATGAGGATTTTCCCTTTTTCATCAATTGTCAACATGGATGTAACGTCAGGTGAGGCTGCCAATTTGCCCTCAACGGGCCTCAGATATGTCTAATAAGGACTTTTTAAGTAACCATCTTTCTTAGAGACTTCCTCTTGCACATAACAGGAAAGTGTACCGAATATTATTGATTTGGTAAAGATTCTCAACAAAGATGCTAGGTGAATAGAAAAAATAAGAAGCTCATTACAGAAAAAGAAATACAAATAGGAATTTTTCGTCAATACTTAGGATTATATAGGACTTTAACTTGGTTTTAACAACATATATATATATATATATATATATATAAAGGAAGACCCCTGCTGTTCACCATATGCCATAAATGAACGCAGTTTAGAGTATAAAATCGTACCAGCTAAATTTGAACCAAGGCAGTATATAGAATGCTCGGGGTTTTTCAAATCCCATCATCTTTTATACTTTTTGAAGTGTCACAAATCGTCTTCTTTTAAAAGGATTTGATAATCACGGGAGGCAACCACCCAACCATCTTGTAGGTCTCTTAATTATTAGATAAGCTTAATTCAAGCGAAGTCTCTCTCACAATACACACATCTGAAAAATTACCCAACT
Organism: Naumovozyma dairenensis CBS 421; assembly: GCF_000227115.2. Taxonomy (NCBI): domain Eukaryota; kingdom Fungi; phylum Ascomycota; class Saccharomycetes; order Saccharomycetales; family Saccharomycetaceae; genus Naumovozyma; species Naumovozyma dairenensis. The sequence continues at coordinate 628,074 of NC_016483.1, forward strand.
TTTGTGACTACTTGGTAAAAATAAGAGCTCTTCTGTTTCTTCCGTTTTTTTGTTTATTTTTGGATTTTATCCTTTTTATCTTTTCAATCTGTTAAGCCAACAAATTTTCAAGTTATAGAGACGAAAAGTAAATATCTTAAAATTGTAAGGTTGATTTAGTTGCTCTAAACCATACCTGTTCGAATTTAAGGCGTATTAAATCATGTCATATAACACGATGTGATGTGATGTGCTGTTAATTTTTACAGGTATATAGGCGAGGATTTTCCATATACATTTTACATAATTAGATATTACTCTCACCTATAAGGGAGAGAGGAGCAGACTGTCACCACAGGGACATTTCTGGTGAATATATACCATTTCCCAACACCGTGACATGTTTTACACTTCGCTTATTAAGAATACCTAAGTTAAACAGACTTAAGGATGGGACAGTATAAGCTGAATACTAGTTATACCCTGATCCAAGTATAACGAGGATCCTAATAAAGTGTATTACCCGCATAATGCGACCATGGCCTTACCCGCATATGCGACACGCCGAGCTTGACGATCCTTTCAAGATTTTCTAATGAGAACTTTGCAACTGAAGCTACTTCAGAGAACGTTACCAATCTTAGAACCCTTCAGGTATTCACCATATCCCATTATTGTCCTAGCGGCTTATTATATAACCGAACCTATTATACTAGACTATATATATTACACCTGAACGTATTCATAGATAACCCTGAACTATCAATAAGAAGTAAATTACATCTAACAAAAATACAATATAAGAAATATCAAGGTGTCTAAATAAGCTTGAAATTAGAAGAAAGTCAGTGTGGACGCATTTATTTAGTAACGTTTAATATTCAAATGTATTTTGAATCTTTTCACATGACAGGGAATGGCCAGGGCCTTATCATTAAATTGCTAATAAGGAGAACCGTATCCTGAACAGAAAAATAGACAATATTAAGCTCCTCTTTCAATGTAGATTGAAACATTGATGAGACAAAATAATATTATTTCATAAATTCATTAAGTAGAATCATAGCGAATACAAAATACCAACACCAAATTAAAGATAGGTAACGCTAACCCTCAAGGACAAAAACAAATGCTGCTGCTTTGTTAGAATATTATTGAATATTCAATATTTTTGTTTTATAACTTGTTCGCAGATATCTGTCAGACAAAAAGGGGCTAGGAACAGTACCTCCAACTCTGAATGTTACTCGGTAAGTACCATACTTAACTTCTGGGTTGCTGACTCATTTTGTTAGAGTTCATTCTCTTCCTGGGGAAAATGAAAAAGCAAAACTGGTTAGTATCGTTTATTCTAAGAAACTTTAAAACCAGGAAAACACAACAGATATAACTATAGAGAATAAGAAAAGCTCTATTATTAATTTTCTTACAATTTATAAATTTGACATAATACAGTATAATATAACATAACATAACATAACATAACGTGAATTTTAATAATTTATAAGGATATATATGTGCGTAAGGGCGAGGGTATGGTTGTGTCCTTGATGGGGAGGGGGGAAGTGAATGTTCATTCTTCAAAAGTTAATTTTTTGGATATCTTTAAGAATAGATAATTAATTGTCCTGTATTTGGATTTTTCTCTAGATCTACTAACGTTATGGCGTTTGAATCTTTTCTTAATCTTTTCATTTGTAAACTTTCATTGGAAATGCTGTAATTCCCATTGAATGATGATGATGATGCTAATGACGATGATGATTTAGTGTATGAGTTGAATTTAGTCCATAAAGCTCTTGAAATATTCTTAATGAGATTAATCAATTTAAAGAAGTAAACACTGTAAGAATTTTTGGAAGCACAAAGGAAACAATAGAAACAATATTGGAAATATAATACAAAAAATGCAGCGATAAATCCCGCTACTACACATGAAAGAATATGATTTTCTAGAGATTTCATAAATGCTGCATCATCCATATGCCATGATGAACCCTTTGAAATGGAAAAGAATGAATGTGATGTCATTTTGTAATCATCTGGTTGTATAATTCTAATCACATTATCGACTATACTTTGTTTTGTCCATCTTTTATATTGTTTCCAAACTATACTTATGAAAAGGGGACCTGTGGAAGACATTATTGTCATATATGGGATATACCATGATTTATTGTAATGTTCTAATGATTTAATAGCCCGAAGGAAGAATGGATGTCTTGGTACTGAACCCATAACATCGTTTGATACACCAATTGGAGAAGTTTTCCTTAAAAACACAGGCGCAGTCAATAGAGGATCCAATCTTCTTTCACAGCCATCATCTAAATCTATATAGACACCACCATAATGTAATAATATGAAATATCTTATAGCGTCTGCTCTTTGAATTGGATATTTATAGTTTTTAAATGTGGGTAAGAACCAATGATAGTTCTCCTTGATAAAATCTAGAGCCATTTCATCTGTCCATAATATATATTCGTAGTCTGGATGTAAATCTATACATCTTTGTTGACCTGCTTTCCAATGTTTTGGGATATCAGTTGTTTTATATGTTTGATGTATTATTTTTGGAATTAATTGTGGTTTATTTGATATTTTAGTTGGTATGTTATTTAAATCGTCATCTGTGAATGCTTCTTTTGTTGTATCATCTATACATATCATCAAAAGATCGAATGTATAGTATACTATGAAGACCCATAGAAGTATATTCGAGTATATTAGGAATTTTAGTTCTTTTCTCATGTTGTTGAAATAAAATATAGTTGTTTATTTTAATCGGCAATTATTATTATTATTATTATTATTACTATATTAGTAGCAGTATGAGCATACGGGGTTTATAGTAAGCTATCCTTGTTTTGAGTTGATTAAAGGCACTTTTAAAATTAGCTATTGTATTTTTAGTCTCGAAGGCTATGTATACTTTTATAAGCAATGGTTTTCGTCTTTTTCTCTATTTGTAATTTTTTCTAGTCTATAATTAGAAGAACAAAAGAGGCAGAGAACAAATGGGAAGTGAATGGATAACGTTGATAGCTATGAAGCAAATAGCGAATGTTAACTAGTTGTAATTGTCAACTCTCTTTATCTGTTGTTCAATAAACAGTCGAGAGGAGAGGAGATATAAGAGAGGGAGTAGAAGTAGGAGGAGGAGCAGCAGCAGAAAAAGAGGATAAACGTGAAAGAAAACGAGAGAGGCTGAATTGAGAAGACGTTTTAGAAGACAGAGATTTCAAGATTTTGACATTACTTTTAAATAAAACAGAGCCCATACAGAATCCTATTTTTACAACAACAACAACAACAACAACAACAACTACAGCAAACAATGGCGTAAGAATAGAACTGTTCTATTCCAATTCAATCAGAGAACAACCAGAGATTAGACAGACAAACAGACAAACAGACAGACTGAAAAATACAAATTTGGGAAACTCAGCATCTTTTGGCAGAGAAACAACCGTACAACACAAACACGTAAAATGACACAGCACCACAACACAATAAAAACATTTCAATCCTTCCTTTCAGAGGGAAAAATCGGGCTGTGAAAACTAGAAACTGAACAATTCAAAAAGGCGGCGCAGTTTTTCTTTTTTTTTTATTCCGTTGGTGAAACTCTTATCTCACCGGAGAAAATACCACAGAACGCGAACCATGTTCTATTTTTTTTTCTTTTACCAAAAGAAGCATTAAAGACGGGGGGGATACTTCCTTCCCCGACGGAATAGCTGTTAACTAAGGAGACGTAGTGTCAGCCTTACCCTCCTTAACGTTATTTCCACTCAGACATGACCGTAGAGTAAAGACTTAACGGGATAAGTAAAAAAGAAAGAAACAGAAAGGGAAACTCGGTGCTAGTTTTTGGTGTCTCTCCTTCCGACTGAGAAATGGGTGTACAACCAGAAAGGAGTGCGGGGTAAAGTTGGGCTTAGTTTTTTTTTTTTTTGTTGAAAGTGTCAGCCTTGGCGTATGTTTTTCCAGGAAAGCAGGAGGGTAACACAAGTTATGTCACCGACAACAACTTGACGACGGAAGGATCAAAAAAAAAATACCTAATATGGACGGTTGTTCCAACACTGTCATGATCCCGCGGAATGCAGCATAGTTTGATTCTGTATTTTTACATTGTTGAGTTAAGAATATGATTTCAAAAGAACAATGCTAAGATTTGTTAAGGAACATAGTCTGTCTAATATGTAATGCGTATGTGAATATCATAAACCGAAGTGCTATTACCTCCATCGATTTTTGATGTTATGTACATAGCACATGCACTAGTATCTAATTAAACTTCTGCCTTCCTTCAGTCAAATTATCTTACTGAAGAAACTCTATGTGTGTGACATTGCACATGTACGTACTTATAGTTTTTGTACTATATTTTTCATTGTAGCTTTCCTATTGCATAAAATTATGCCTACGAGACCGGCTATACTCGGGGAAACCCTATGAGCCATCGCAACTCAGTCTCAACCGGGAACTTCCCAAGAAGATTGGACGTCGTCATCTACTTAGAAAGCCACCACGTTGCGTAGGTCTTCCACTTCCGGACCTTGGAGTATTTTATTTGCTGGTTACGTACATTGTAAAAATTTATCTGCTTTCCTAACAAGATGTCATTATATTGCCGGGGTTAGCTTTTTACCCTAATTTTTTAGTAAAAATAGAAAAGTAAAAGAATTGATAAAATTATCGCTTGAAGTAAACAATTACAAACGAATTTGTCTTATCCGTTAGAATCTATGTAATTCTATATAACAGTACCGCCCAAAAAATGTAAAACAGTGAGAAATGGTTTAGTTCCATTTTTGTATCTATGTCTATCTATCTATATGTTAAATTCACATCGAGTCTCATGTATAACATAATCCAAGTGTCCTTTTTACTGTTAGTCTTATCATCATTGCATCAATAATAAAGAGTCTAATTTTTCTTGAGTTAATTGAACGTTTAAAGAATCTCTTTCATGTTGATTAATTAATAAATTCAAATCCAATTGAATTTTAATCATTTTCAAATGATTTTCATTCAATTTAGAATTCAATATATTGTTTTCATTCAAAGTTTCCTTTATTTCTTCAATCTTATTAGTATCTTCAAATTGATTCAAATTTGTCAAATAGAAAAATGGTGATTCATTCTCATCCATCTTATTGACATTATCTTGGGTTATTGTCGATAAATCCATTCCCCCCTGCTGCTGTTGTTGCTGTCGTGGTTGTCGTTGATCGAAGGAATGTGATGGATGACCATATTGTCTTTGTTCCTGTGCGTCATTGGTATTATTATTGTTATTATTGATATCGTTATTTCTTTGAAACCTCGATGGGAAAACGGAACGATTATCCCTCTCATGGCTGGATTGGGCTCTATGAGATGGTGACGATGATGATGAAGATGATGTATTAAATGTTTCTTGGAAATGCTCAATATTATTACTTGTAAGACTCGTTTCATGATTTTTTTCCTCTCTTTGTCGCGAAGTAAAGCTGGAATCAGTGTACTGTGATGCTATTAACGAAGAAGAAGGAGGTGGAGGCGGAGGTGGAGGTGGTGGATATGGTACTTGTGTGTGATGATATGATACTGAAGAGTAATATGAGCTTCTTCCTCTTCCTCTTCCGCCTCTTCCTCTACTAATTCCTCTAGGGAGACCTCTACCACTAATTCCTCTCCCTCTCCCTCTCGTCATATTGGTGTTGTTGTTATAATAGTCCATATCATTTGAATAATATTTATTATCGTTAGGAACATTATAATGTGAAGAAGAAAACCCAGGATGTTCAAACGGAGGAGTATTTATAGGATATCTGTTATCAGGTCGTCTATAATAATCGCCTCTACCTCTACCTCCTCTAGTATTGTTGTCTCTCCCACCACTTATTTGATAATGAGAAGAAGGATACCTACTTTGGAACCCGTTATTATTACTAGTTCTTGACATCGGACCATTTATGGAATCGTTGGATGTAGATGTTGTTGTAATCGGGGCGGATTCCGAGGAGTATCTACTTGTATGGTGTGTATTCGTAGTATTTGTCGGAGTGCCATTGCTGGCAGCAGTACCATTGCCGGTGCTTCTATCGTTGGAGTTATCACTCATATCTCGTTTGGTTTACCTCTGTTATATGCTTTTTGACTGCCTGGCTTAAAATCAAATTTTAGTTATAAAAGCAGCGTTTCTAGTTTTATTATGAAGAAAAGGGCGAGGCAACTTTCAAAAATATCTTATATTCTACTGTTTTGGTTGGATCTATGACTCTATAACAGCAGCATCTTTGTTCATATTAGACTAGGCATAGTCTACTACTTTTTTTTGTTTTGTTCCATTTAGTGTTGATATTTTTTATAAAATTTTCTAAAGGCGACCGGGTAACACTATCCGCAGTTGTTTATTACGCTAACATTGTTTGCTAGCTTAACAGTAAGTAGTGACGGAATATTCGTCAAAGAAGCTAGAATGTTGATACTTCTCTATGCTTTTCATATAATATTGCCCCAACACATATTTCCTTTTGAACCTTGGTGTTCATTAGAAACAGTCATTTGGATTCTTGAAGAAGTTTAATAATCTAAATACGAAGGTGTTGCATGATATGTACGTAACTTCTGTGTTCAGTAATTTGGTGATATGAGTGTAAAAGGAGCTTAACGTAATGAATCATTCTTTACTTCTGCAAGAAATAAAGTGACCATGTTTGTGGTGTAATCCCTATTAAGATGGTTCCACCCGGCGTAACAACGCTAGCTGGGCGGCTATGTGCGTTTACGTTACATTACATTCCAACACAGAGGGTAATGGGGAAAGAAAGAATGATAAACCCTGGCAAATCTGTTTGTTACCCTGTCTGCCACAGCCGTGCCTCCCCTCGGCGTCTCTTTCTCTGCCGTACCGGACGCTGCAGTGGCGGGGGGGGGGGGGCAAAGTGGAGGGTATGAAGTGTACGTAATCTAATTTGAGCGTGTTTAAGGAGCTTCTCCAATCCTATTCTTCTTTTTATTCCTATATTCCTATTCCTATCGTGTGATTTCCTTGATGGACAATCATGCAATTTACAAACGAAGCGAAGAGGGAAGAGATGACAAATATAGTAGTAAGTAAGCCAGTAAGTAAGTACCTGTACTCCCACCTTCATGATGTAAGTTAAGTTAAGTTAAGCTAAGTTAAGTTAAGCTATTTATCATGCAATGCTCCACTCCCCTCTCCACAGCCCTCTCTTCCTCTGAACCCCTCCCTCCAAAAAGGAATAGGGCATCCCTCGGGCAGCCGCACGTACTTTTTTGTATTATGTAACACTCTCATCCCCTTTTAATTATCGGACTTCTAGCAATAAACAATATACGCACGTAAATCAATGAAATTTTTCATCTCCAAATTTTATACACTTGGTATCCTTTTATAATGATGTGCGTTTCGGTCATCCTGCAACCATGTATGCTTTGATAAACCTTCGTCTATTAGTTATAAATTATATATATGCACTCTATTTCAATCCTTATATCACTGTAGTCTCTAGTTACACATACTTACGGAAATAAGTTCTCCGATTGATTTTAAAAATTGAAGTTTGTGACAAAAAAATACTATACCATTAAAGAACAGTTTATTATTATTCTTTTCACCACCAAAATATTCTCTTAAGTATTATTTCCTATTCTCTTCTAACAATTCTTAATTAAATATTGTTGCTGCTCACTAACGAACTATCCCTGTTATCGATAATAAAAGAAAAGAAAAAAATAAAATAAAACGTAATAAAAAGAGAAAAAAAAAGGGCACTTTAAAAAAGAGTTCAAAAGAAACCATACTCAAAAATATTTTAAAAAATAAAAAGCCTCTAATTACAAACGTCTTCTCAAACAACTTTTTCTTTCTTTCCAATTGTGTTTTTATTGTTGCTAACTAATTATAACACAAAGAAATACCACTATGTTTAAAAGTTCGACTGATCAAGATCAATTGAATTCTTCAATTTTAAAAAATTGGAAGGAACAACAACAACAACAACAGGAACAAGACCAATCATTACCCTTATCATCTCCATTACATTCAACAAATAATTCATCATCTTCTCCATCTTCAAACATGAATAATAATATCAATAATATCAATAATATGGATATGGATATCGATATGGACTTCGAAGCGGATATCGACATTGATATTGATAATGAAATTGATAATGATAATGATAGCGACTTTAGTCCAGAACATGAAGAATTAATTAAGCAACACTTAAGAATCACGAAAGAAAATAAAGCAAGTAATAATTCAAAAAATTATTCTCATGTCCCATGTAAATTCTTTAAAAATGGGAATTGTCAAGCTGGTAACGCATGTCCATTTTCTCATTCTTTAGATTATTTAACTGCTAATAGAACTCCTTGCAAATATTTTAAAATGGGGAATTGTAAATTTGGTAATAAATGTGCTAACTCTCATATCATTAATCCATCTCAATATAACAATAGTACTAACACTAATGTTAATATTGATAGAAGAAATTATCCTCTGCATCCATATGTACCAAAATCAAGTTCCCTTCCAAGTGATTACAATGACATCAATAATACTAATATTCCTATGTCTAATCCACAACAACAAATAAGTTCCACGTATTACTCAAATACTTTATCTCCTCCATTAACTGCCCCAGGAAATGGTAACCAAAATTATAATTACAACTACAATTATAATTCTACTAGTTTACAAAATTATTCACAACAACAACAACAACCTTATTATCCAACTTCAACAAGAACAACAAATATGAATATGGATATGATGACTCCAAGAAATTACGAATACCGTCACCCACCACCACTACAACCCGGACCACATTATTCTTACCCTTCCTCATCTTCTTCCCAACCTTTGTATAATAATAATGAACTGGCTAATACAAAAGTATCTCCTCGAACTTCCTCCTCTTCGTCTACATCAGCTTACTCAAATTCTAGGAATATGAATTCTCAAGAAGAACACTATCAATCGTATCAATATCCTTCTTTTTCGGGTACTAACGGAAATATTAATAACGACGACAACAACAATAATTACACAGATATCGAATGGGTTAGAAACAACTTATTTAACATGAGAATTTCAAATAATATAACTACATCGGTACTACCACCACCACAGGCTTCTACTGGTACTAATACTACTGTTACTAATTCTAATAATAATAATAATTTGGATAATCATGAATTTCAAGAAAATTTATTACTTTCAATGACTGAAGAAGATGATGAAGAACAACAAAGACAAAATGCAACAGTTGATAATAATAGGAAAAATATGGAAAACAGGACGGTTGAAACTTGATTAAAACAAAAATAAAAATAAAAATAAAAAATAAAATAAATATTTTACTATAATATAATCTACTATAATATAATCTACATTCTTACCAAAGTTTCCATTTTTTTGAATGCCTTGTTTTTGCTTTGTTTTATTTTTTATTATTTTTTTGATTATGTGACGCTCCTCCCAGACGCTCCGTTTTTTTAGGGGTCACTTTCTTTTCCTCGGATCCTCCCGGTTAGACTTGTAAGAGTATTTCTACATATATAATATAGCAGTCTCTTTTAGAGCTACACCAACCATCCATGTCTGGAAATTATTATGGCAGATGGGGTGGGCCATATAATTTTCGAATGTTTAAAAAAACGTAAAAGTCCACGTAACATCTTAATTTGAAGTTAACATATTATCTTTATTTCTGATATTATATGATATGTATAAATAATGTACATCGTTCTTGATAATAATGGCTATTATATTTTGGTTCATGTACGTTTATTCCAACCATCAGGTTTTGGCCATTCCATGACCTCGTAGAATTTTTTCGTGCACGAACCACCCATAAATGTGAAATCGTTACCTTGATCACATTTACATTTAGATTCTCTCCATTTAATATCATCTAATGGACAATTTTCATATGGTTCACTATAAAATCCAAAATCTAGAAAAAAAATTACAAATGTATCTCTAGAGACTAATAAAGATACAGCTATCGTATGAAGAGGATCTGTTGCCCATCTTTCATAAAAAAACCCACCATTATTATCTAAACTTTCAAAAAATTTATTAAAGGCTGATGATCTGAAAAAATTCAAATTAGCCACTTCAAAATTACTCCAAAAACTACATTGATTAAATGAATTACCATCATCATCTGAAACAAACCTCATAAAATTTTTATCATGAATTAATTTTTTATTTTCATCTTTAAATTTTTTCACTTCGTCCCATAATCCAGGTAAAGTATCTTTATTTTCTTTTTTTGAAATAGAAAACCCAAATGATTTTTGTTTATCTTGCAGCCACCTGAAAACATCATAATCAATTTCACATCTCAATTCCATATTTGGTTCTACCCTCCAATACCAATCAAAATCTTTAAACAATGCATGTTTCCAAAACAACCCAGCGAAATATCTATTCTTCAATCTAAATTCCAATGAATCACCAAATTCTAATCCGGCCATTTTAATCTTTGCCTCTTCTGCCTTAATATCATCAATAAATGAAGGATATCCATTCCAATCCTTTTCATCAATTTGACCAATTTGGAAATCCACTCTCAAAGTATCATTAATATCTTGTTTAAACTCTTCACTAATACCATACCTCGTTAAAAAAACCCAAGGATAATTAAATTGTCTATTAAACATATCTTCCATCTCATTAATAGATTTCATAATACCATCATGATCATCATCTTCAATATAAGCGAAAAGACAAGCTTTAGGCCTATCACCCACATTAGCCCATGACGGAACCATAGCACTCATTAACGTATCTGGTCCACCATATCTTTCAGTTTGTGATTTAATAAACTTAGCCCTTTTCTCTTCACGTGTCTTCATTTTCAAATTTTCTTGTTCATTATCATAATCTTGTTTGAATCTAATTAATTCTTTAGCAGTGAATTGAGAAAGTGTTGCGTTAGTGTAGTTGGCTAATTTAGGAATATATTTGGAATAATCTATTAGTTCTCCGAATTCATCATATTTAGGAATCTTATCAAATGAAAGATCATCATCATTAAGATCAAAATTTAGAGTAGAGTCTAGTTCGTTAGTGTTACCTGTTCCCATAAAGCCACCTTCGTTCTTGTTTAATGATGGGATTTCATCAAATGAGAAGAAGGATTTGCCGGATCCACTACCTGGACGTGATTCCCTTTGTGATTGTTGTTGAGTTAGTTTTAATGCCCTTGATGTTACCTCTGTGTCGTTGTCAGGTGAACGTAAGGTCATTAATAATATGGTTAATATTATACCCAGTAGAACTGAGTATCTTAGATGCCTTTTACTAATGAAAAGTTTTTTCTTCGACATATATGTATATATTATGTTGAGATCTTTTCTATATGTGTGTGTGTGTGTGTGTGGAAGGTGATATAGTATTTACTGTTTTTTATCCGATAAATGAATGCTAAATTTATGTTTTATGACCTTTATAAAAAAACTCCATTTTTAATTAAATTAATTAAATAGAATCTAATAGTTACACGTATTCTATTGTCTTTTTCTTCAAATTTGATATTCTTTAATTTAAGATTCTCGAGAGTTGAAACCCTATGGGGGTGAGGGCCCACAGAGAACCACCCGTAGAAGATGAATAAAAATGTTCCCAGAACAAAATAAATTTCCTCGAGAAAAAGAGAAAAGCAAAGCGCGGCGTAAAGAAAAAAGAAATGGGAAAGAGGGATCGGCCATGCAGCACGTGGCTAAATGGCACTTGGAAAGAAATTGATTGGAAATGGAACTCGACAGAAATGTGTTCCGCAGTGCGCAGCGTCAATGACACCCGGGGTTTCCAGTCAAACAGTACAAGAAAATTTCATTAGCATATCGAATTCCTAATTAAATATTGTAATCTTTGTCACTAGGTTTTCATGCATGTATGGATATCCGGCGTAAGAGTTGAAGTAATTAATTAATTGGATCTCTTGGGATTGAACAAGGTATGTAAGAGAAACTATTTTTTCCTGAGTTTTTAGATTCCCAGTTATTTTGTATCAAAGAACAACGTGATTGTTATCGTTACAGTTATCTTCTACATTATAAAGCACTTAGTTAGTGATTACAAAATTTGTACTGCTATATTTGCTTAAGTTCGTTTTCCTCGATTATTTAAATATTCAAAAACAAATACAATAAATAATTTCCAGGAAAAATGGACAAGGGTATGTGACAGTTACTCTTTATTAGCAAAGACTCAAGTGTAGGATGTATGGCTATTGCTGGTATTTCTTCTATTTTTTTGCTATACTTATTCTTACGTGCCTAATAGAAAATGATACCAGAAACGATGTTTGAACCTCACCCACATATCATGCTCTAACATAAATCTCCTTAGATGAACGTCTGTTTATGGCAGTAGAACTGGGTTAGGTAGGAAGCATTGATCACTATTTTTGGGAGGAAATTGCGTATGAAGCAGGTGGTTTCACTGTTTAAGAATCGGATTTCAGCTCAAACAAGACACCCTAAAATGTTGAAAAAGACAACGCCCTATGCTACTATACGGTACAATTGCCGGCAAACATGTTACGAGAGAAAGGGTTGTCAAAGAGTTGTTATATCTTAAAATACGTATACAATAGTCACGAATGTTTCTATGAAAGAACCGTTTATAAGTAAATAATCACTTATTGCACACGAAGAGGACTGTTTTATTCACTATTCTGTTGAATATGCTAGCGCCCTCATTTTTCCTTTTTGGGCAGGGCCTCGTAGGGTTAATAAAACTGTCAGACAAGAAGCCCTATTATAAAGCCACCACAGTTTTAGTTTTCTCTCTTGTCACGTGCTAGGAACGTTTTAAATTTAACTTAAGTAGTACCAAATATATTCTCAGAAATATAGAATATACATGGAGATTTTCCACCATCACACATAATGACTACCATCTATCCAAGATCAAGGTCGAAAGACACTCTGACTTATAATCCGCAGCCTGACTCACAAATCAATATAATAGTTTGGGCATTATAACACTATAAGAGGTATAAACTCATATACCGTAAACTATCCTCAACAGTGAACGTTTTCTCATCATCCATTTTCTAAAATCAGAGAAATAAGCACATACCGACTATACCGTACCAAAAGCATAACTGCACAGACGTTATTGCAAATGAATCAATCAACAAAAAAACAAAATTTACTACAAAAGAAACAGGACTCAATATTTAAGACTTTAGGTGGTCAAAATAACTTGAATGAAAAGTTATCTAACCCATCAATATCAGCAATATCATTAAGTTTCCCCATCAAGAATCTAATTAAACGAAAACAAAAAAACCATACTCTTAATACCCCTACATCTACATCCATTAATCCAAATATTTACACTTATTCTTTGACGCCGAATGGCTACAAAGATTGGAGTGCGTGACATCTCTAGAGAGAACTCCGATCCTTCTAATACAGAAGCCGACACTGATAAATTGATCGAATTATATTGGGATATCATCTTATTGACTGAATCTCAATTTCTTTATGACATTTCTCATTTAAAGAAATTTCAAAATCATTTAGTCAACTTAATGAATTCCAAACTCAATCAATCATACAAAAAAAATACAATTCAAGATACCAATAACAATCAAGGATCCATATGGAGATGTCTAAATGATAATTACATGATTGTCTATCTACCTTTAATATTCAATGATTTATTATGGTGTAAATTCAATTCTGTATATTTGAACATTATTATACCTGATTTCCCCACATCCTCTACAATAAATACCAAAGATTGGTTATTAAGCTTACTGGAATTGACAAGTTCATTGGATTTACAATATTTACGCTTGTTCTTAAGAAGAAACACAAATGGTAATACGAATTTGATAACTACATTATTGCGAAATTTGAATTGGATTGGTGGGAAAATCATACCAAATGAGAATAGAAATAATTTATCATTCGATAACGATGAATTGACAATGTCTGATAAGTCATCTTTTAATGAATTAATGAGAGGTGATGAAAATTTTATAATATTGGAATTCGAATGTTAAGGAAATTCATAATAACCATGCATACAATGCATATATATATACCTCTCATAAATATATATATATAATATAATCAATATTCTAATCTCACCATATTATAGCATCCATACAAACTTGCCCATTTATTATACATAATGACATAACTAATGCGTGTGTAAGTTTATATACTTTTGTTACACAAATAAGAATAGTACTCTTTTGTCTAACGGGTGAGATAAAAGGGCAGAGTAAGATTCCCGCGAAAACATAAGATGCGAAAATCATACGTAATCGAATACAAAAAAAGGCTTGAACAGTTCATTACTCAACCTCAGGATGATCCATTTGCTTCATTGAAAGTAACTACTTTTCTCAAAGCAATCAACTCATTAAACCTTAATCCCCCTCTCAGAAAATAATGTTCCATTTGGCTCAAGGTTTGTATAATAATTGGACAAGGAAGGAACAATACTCAATTCTGATATTAGGTTTAGACAATGCAGGTAAGACAACGTTTCTAGAGACCTGTAAAAAGGAATATAATATGACTTCGAAAGATTTAAATAAAATTACACCCACGGTAGGGCAAAATGTTGCTACAATCCCCGTGGATAATAATAAACGGTTATTAAAATTTTGGGATGTTGGTGGTCAAGAAACTTTAAGAGCCATGTGGTCGGAATATTATTCTCAATGTCATGGGATTATATTTGTTGTTGATAGTTGTAATAGTTTGAGATTGGATGAATGTAGTGAGACTTTAAGATCCATTGTAATGGATGAAGATATCGAAAGTGTTCCAATATTGATGTTGGCAAATAAACAAGATAAACCTGAACGAATGGAAGTTCAAGATATTAAAGAAATATTTAACAAAATTGCAGAACATTTGAGTGCAAGGGATAGTAGAGTATTACCTGTAAGTGCACTTACTGGAGAAGGTGTAAAAGATGCCATAGATTGGATGGTTATAAGGGTTCAAAGGAATAAAAAAATAGACCTCCAGTTTATCGATGATACGAAAGATGACCACAAAATGTGTTATATTATAAATATAATAAAAGATAGTATTACGGATCGTTCTATATCATAGGTGTATATATGTACATCTATATATTCGTTTCTTCAATATGATACACTAAATAATTTGGTAATCCAAATATTTCATAGCCTAATCTTTTGGCCATTTTAGCGAAACCTTCTGTTTCAATAAGATGATAAAATGGGA
Source organism: Naumovozyma dairenensis CBS 421 (assembly GCF_000227115.2). Taxonomy (NCBI): domain Eukaryota; kingdom Fungi; phylum Ascomycota; class Saccharomycetes; order Saccharomycetales; family Saccharomycetaceae; genus Naumovozyma; species Naumovozyma dairenensis. Next base: position 643,317 of record NC_016483.1, read on the forward strand.
AACTTGGGAACATGGCACCATCTCTATGAACTTCCGCTTTAACCAAAGTACAACCACCTCCTACACCATCCAAGATCATTTCTTCACTGACAGGCTTAGTGGTGTCGTGGAAATATGCCATTAATGGACGATATGTTGCAATTTCGGAATAACCTTCAACAATAATTTCATCATCATTCATCTTGGACGCTAGTTCTAATCCAATTTCACTCTCTTGCCAATTATTAAAATCATATGGTCTAGTTGCACTAGCCTTCTTCTCATCATCATAATACCTTTGGAAAACATTCGCTGCCAAAACAGATTTGTCATGAGCAGTCATATCTTGAATCAAAGTGGAAGGAGTCTCAACAATATCAGCATCTAACCATAATACCCAAGAAGTATGAGGTCCAATAGTAGAAAATAACAACTCATTTCTAGCTAATGCCATGGAGGAACGTCTTTCCTTTTGTACATTCAATGCATGTCTTTCCTTCTCAGCCAACTTATTAAAACTTTCAGAATCTTGTCTTAATATCGTGACTTTGGCAAACCTTTGATTCTTCTTATCAGTTTGAGTCTTCTCCACGGCCTTCTCTAATGATTGTAATGCCAAATCACCTGTCTGAGTACGTGGTACAATGAATCCCAATTCAATTAATTCACGAGGGTATGACAATTGTAAGATATTTTCCCAATATTCTTGATGAAATTTTTGTAATGGTGTCAAAATCAAAACTTTCTCTTTGTTTATTGAGGCATCTTTGGTGGAATGTAATTTATTTAAATCGAATTCTGCAATGTGACCCTCTGAGATGATTTCATCGATATGTTCATTGAACATCCAATTTTGAACTTTCTTGTAAGAATATTTTGGAATTCTGAATTTCGAAGTGAAGGGGAGGTAAGATGATGATGCTTGAGTTTCACGTGTCCATCTGTTTTTCGTAATGTTTAATGTAAAGGATGAGGATCCACCTCGGTTATGGAAGAATGTAAGATATATCGTTATGATGATTGTGAAAGGCAAAAGAATGGCAAGCACCAAATTCTTTCTTAGTTTGTAAGAAAGACGCGCTGAAGCCTTCATGATGAATATAAAAATTTAGCAATTGCTGTGTACTCTTATTCCTCCTGTTGGTTTTCACAGTCTTGAGATTCCAATCAAGTCTTTCGTAGCTTTTCTTGCTAATTTATAAATCTACCTTTAAATCAGTTCCTATATACAACTAACAGGTTGAATCTTTTCTGTTAAAGGACCAAAATTTTTCATAATAACAACACGCGTCGCATATTCTATATCTATAAGACAAAGAAGGTGCTACCAGCATAATAGAAAAGTAACCTTCAATTACCAATGGTTAGTCTACAACAAGAGTTTAGGTAGCTATGGATAGCATGCTAGAGACAAAATGTTTGTTATATCCAGATGAAGGTATCATATATCGGAAATATCACCAACAGTAACAACACTAGACATACCCTAAGAAAGTTACTTAGGGAATGCGTTGTAATCTCTGTTATCAACTAGTTTGAACCCTTTATTATTTCTCTACTTTTTATATTTATGTAATATATTCACAACTTACTGGAGAGATATAGTTGAAGCTAAACTGTGGAGCCTGCCAGAACAAAGGGTAAACGGTCAAATGAAAATGGGAAAGAGATATATACAATCAAGAGCCATAGGTAATTGGAAAAGAAATTGTGATCATATGTTGGATTTAAAAAGACGGTACCGATTACCGGAAACTTGGATAGTGAAAATATAGTATAAGACATATCTAGTATAGTCAATGTACATGCCTCGACCAACGATTGGTGTGCTGTAGAAGTAGCGAAGCTATCATTTTTAGGGGTACCAATGAAGGTTTCCATATTCCTTTCTTTCATTATAATATGTACAAATAAGATTTATTTCTTTATAGACGTAATATTCCACCGAGGATCATAAAAAAGGGCTGTTAGCAAAGAATGCTGCTTTACCATACGGAAACCTGCCAGTTCATTAACAGTGATAATAGCTTATATCTTTCAAAGTCTCAATAGCCAACATGAAAATTTGTTGAATCACTATAAGTTTTTTCATAGAAATGGGGAGTGAACGAATCTCACACCCATAGTGCATATATTCAAGAATTCACATAAGCAGGGACTCTGAGAATTAGAAACAAGCAGAACTTCATATTTCACTGTCACAAATCAACCAGACGAAAGAATCGTGACGCTGTCGCTACGTACGTACACAGAGGGAAGAGGGCTGCCCCGGTTCCCCATCATTTGCTTTTCTTATATGAAAAATTCCGATGGCTCCTCAGAAAATAGTGCAGAGAAGGTGACAGAGTTCACAAAATTGAGAGGATTTTGGACAAGCAAACTACCCTTACCCGGCTGCAGCTAAGGTAAATTGATTGAAAGAAGAACATCGTCAGCTGCGTGTTGTGCGTCGAGCTGCGATCAATAGATTAATCATCATGATGATCATCTAGTTGTATATTAAGAGTTATATCTAGGATCGAAGATACCACTTTTCGATCCTTTACATCCATCTATCTCAATAGAGAAGAAGACCCATTGAATCAATTAACTATGTCCCAAGGTACTTTATATGCCAATTTCAGAATCAGAACTGTTGTTCCAAGAGCCTTGGTCAAGACTTTCAACTTGGATGTCAAGTTAGTGGAACCAGAAAAGGCTCAAGAACAATTCGCCAGGGATTTTCCATTGAAAAAAGTCCCAGCTTTTGTTGGTCCAAAGGGTTTCAAATTGACTGAATCCATGGCTATCAATTTCTATTTGATTAGTTTATCTGATGATGAAAAATTGAAAGCTCAATTGCTAGGTCCTGAAAATGACATCAAGGCTAGAGCTGAGATTATTAGATGGGAATCATTCGCTAATAGTGATTTCATTAGTCAAATTATTAGAGCTTTTGGTCCATTAAGAGGTGACGTTCCATACAACAAGAAGAAGGTCGATGCAGCTTTAGTGAAAATTGAAGAAATGGTCACTATTTTTGAAGCTAGATTGAGAAATTACACTTATTTGGCTACTGAATCTATCTCTTTAGCTGATTTGGTTTGTGCTGCCATCTTTACTAGAGGGTTCAACTATTTATTCGGTAAACAATGGAGAGATGAACATCCAATTATTATGAGATGGTTCAACACTATCATTGCATCTCCAATCCTAAAGGATGAATACGTTGATTTTAAGTTCATTGATGTTCCATTGGCTCCTCCACAAAATAAGAAGAAGGAAAAAAAGGCTGCTGAGCCAAAACCAGCTACTGCCAAGAAGGAAAAGAAGCCTGATACTGAAGCTGAAGCTGACGTTGAAGCTGCTCCAGCTAAGAAACCAAAACATCCATTGGAATTGTTAGGTAAATCTACTTTCATCTTAGATGAATGGAAGAGACAGTATTCTAACGAAGATACTAGACCAGTTGCATTACCATGGTTCTGGGAACATTACAATCCAGAAGAATACTCTTTATGGAAGGTTGATTACAAATATAACGATGAATTGACTTTAACTTTCATGTCTAACAATTTAGTTGGTGGTTTCTTCAACAGATTATCTGCTTCTACCAAATACATGTTTGGTTGTTTAGTTGTCTATGGTGAAAACAACAACAATGGTATCACCGGTGCTATTATGGTTAGAGGTCAAGATAATGTCCCAGCTTTCAATGTTGCTCCTGATTGGGAATCTTACTCTTACAGCAAGTTGGACCCAACTAAGGAAGAAGATAAGGAATTCATTAATAACATGTGGGCTTGGGATAAACCAGTTGTTGTCAACGGTGAATCCAAGGAAATTGTTGACGGTAAGGTTTTAAAATAGGTTCTCTGTACCATTTTAACTAGATAGAATATCTATACATTTTTTCATAACTTTATTATATATTAGTGAATTAAAGAACTCAGTCAATGGATCACCACTTAACTTTTGTAAACAGATGTAAAACTCTTTAATAAGATAAACCACGTAAAAAAAGAACTTAATTCTCAGAGGTTTTTAAATACATTATACCATTCTCATCTTATAAACCTATGTATCTACGACAAAATATTTCATTAATTGTATTAAAAATAATAAGCCTATACTGCATAAATTTAGTGTTACCTGCAGATCAAAAAATGTGAAATTTTTCCTGTAAAAATAATTCTGTATGGGTAAGATGACATTATTTAAATGGTCGAAACATTTTATACTTGATAACAAGAGGAAAGGAATACAAACCTCACACTGTTTTATGATCATCGACAGAAAAACAGGTTATTATTAATTATGTCCAATCAAACAGAGGCAGTCGATTCTGTCTCGAATGGGATTTTACATAATTTATTAACATCTATCATTCAAGACATCGTTGCGAGAGAGAGAGTTAAGGTTCAAGTTTTGGAAACTAGATACCCTAACCATCCTTCTTACCATATAGATAATACTGGGACTCTAGATATACATGGAGCTCCTAAGCGCCAAGAATCATCCCAATATTTTAACTGTCTAAATTGTGGGAGAGAAATTTCTGCAAATAGGTTCGCTGCCCACTTACAAAGATGTTCGAATAGAGGCTCAAGAAGATGAGAGAAATAAAGATAGGTTTGAGCAAAACCTATAATTGGCATCTATTCTTGAGAACCCGGCGGCACTTACATCTTTTGATATTACAGTAACGAGTCAAGATAATAAATAATACGATAGGCGCCATCCCTAGTAACATACTGAAGATGAACTGATACAATAGATTTTTACCCAGTTAATTACTTATCTAGCAGTTCTAGACGAAAACTGGAACCATGTCTCCTTTTATTCATTCCTAAGGAGACGGAAGAAACTTTCATGCTTAGCATTTCACAAAGCCTACATATGTATATATCCTTATTCAAACAATTCGTATTTAAAGATACGAGTTATACATTATTTGTATTTGAAACAATGTGTTATATATTCAAATAATCTGCAACCATCAATAACTCGACTGATAGTTCTGTAGGAATATCAAATTCAGGAATATCTTCAGTCTCATCAGCATTTTGATACCTTAATTTATATTCCAAATACTCACAAACTTTCTCCAAAGTGTCTCCTGAATATTTGGTCAAATCAACTTTACCAGCATTCTCCTTAAACGGACTTTGAAGCATGGTTTTTAACACTGGTGAAACCATGGCCGCTTCATAACTTACTTTATATTCCTTATCTCCTTCTCCTATTAATTTGATAAATTTAAGCTCAGACATGATTGTATCAGTTGGTTTCTTAATAATATCCTATTTCTTTTATCTACTTATCATTTATTCTTTGCAATGAGGAAATCAAAATGCTTTTCACATTCTCACAATTCATTTAATAAAGGATTAATTGAGGTTTGAGAAGGTAGTGTTTTCGCCCTTTCTTAAGAAATTTCCTCATACTACTTAACAAAAAAAGCACTTCACCTCGAATAGTTAAACAAAAATACAACAACTTCAACAGTAGAATTGACACATCGTTCAAGGAATCGTATACATTACAATGAGTAAAAGAAATCCCAGTTTAAATTGGGAAAAATTACAAGATGTGTTCTATAGAAATAACCTCCTTTGTGAATTCCCAGAATCTTTGAAATCCAAGGCAGCTCAACTCGACAATAAAAATGTCATTGTATCTTCTATGTTTATCGGTATAAAGAACAAAGAAAATATACAAATTTACAATCGTCAACAGGGGTTAATCGATACCGTTAGGTTTGATAAAAGCGAACAAATAATTGACGCATGCTTTGAACCCTTATTTAATGAAAAATTAGTTATCGTTACCGCAACCGATTTGAAAATTGTTAATAAGTTAGATCCTTTGGAAATCATTAATATATCATTACCGGAGGATGTTGTGCGGAATGATCATATATGGGATTATAGAAATGGTGTTGTCATTTTACGAAATTCAAAGGATATTTATAAATTACGAAATGGGAAATTGGAGTTAGTATTAAAGAATAATAATCGCTTCACTTTACTTACAAAGGATAATTGGGATTGCAATGGTGAATATATAATTCTGCTAGATATCGACAATGTCTACAAAGTTTCTTTAACTACAAGTAGAAATTACAA
>NC_016483.1:649423-669888 GCF_000227115.2 Naumovozyma dairenensis CBS 421
ATATGAAAAATTACAAGTCTTTAAGAACCCAGAAAAAATATTAATGGAACATAACCTAGATAAATTACCATTTCAAATCCAATGGTGTGCCAATGACGTAGTAGCGTGTTCATTTGAAGATGAAGTCTATTTAATGGGACCGGATGGCGTTTATGTGACGTTCTGGTATCCGAATGATGTTATTGCTATATCTACTGCAATCGATGGTTTACAAGTCATTACCGGAAATGAAACGTTTTTCATTTCTAAAATAGTCGATTGTACTTCTAATGTTTTCCGAATTGGATCAACAGAACCGGGTGCTATTCTTTTTGATTCATGGAATTTAGTCACTGAACATCCAGCAGAAGCAGTGGAAGGACTGAAAAATTTGGGATCAGAGAATTTAATGAAAGGAGTTATCGATTGTATAGATGCATCAATGTATGAATGGGATTCTGAAATTCAAAAAGCTTTGTTAAGTACGGCATCATTCGGAAAAAACTCTTTGCCCTATAAAACCTTTGATTCAAGTATATTTGTAGAGGCCTGCGTCACTGTTAAAATGTTGATCCAATTGAGAAGAATTGGCATTTTTCTCACCAAAGTTCAATTTGATAATATCACCATTATCGGAATAGTGAAGACATTATTATGGATTGGCAAATATTCTGAAGCTACAGAACTGTGTAAACTTGCTTCAAGGATAGATTTGTTTTCTAATATATTTCAGAATTGGGCAACATCAATAATAAAATCGAAATCAAATAGAGAAGATGAAGAAATATTATCACTTTTAACTAACCAATTGAAAATGCTCCAGGAAAAAGTCCCTCAAAAGTTTAACATACCGATGGCAATTCTTGCAAGAGTTGCGTTTTTGGAGGGGCGTTTTAAATTGGCCAGAAGTTTGGCACTACTGGAATCATCACCGGAATTAAAAATAGCAGGACTACTTAAACTTGATGATAATAACTTAGCATTGACAGAATCATTAAAGGTTCAATCTCCAGAATTAACATTATCTTTATTATTAAATTTGGAGGAAAAGCTAAGTAAGGTACAACTAACGAAATTGCTAATCCTTGATATGCCACATTATCAATTGTATCCATACTTTCAAAGACATAATTATGAATATTTATTTGATTTTTATCGTCAAATGGACAAACTAATCGACTTAGGACAACTAATGATGCAACAAGGTAAGGAACTCAATTCATTACAAACTTTTCTTCCTCCCATACAAGACTTATATAGGAAAATGTCAAATAATCCTCTAATTAGGCAAGATGCAGAATTATTAGAAAGGCAAGAAAAATTATTGCAATATCAAGATTCGTTAACGAATATTTTCGGTATTAATTTTGTTATTATGACATTGGACCAAACTTTATCCAAATTAATCGAAATGGAACAACATAAATACATCAAAGAATTAACCAAGAAATTTAAAATCAATGATTTAAAATTTTACCATATCAAATGTCGAGTACTAGTGAAGCATAATCGACTTGATGAATTAAAAGAATTCGCGACGCATAAAAAATCGCCTATCGGATATTACCCATTTTACAAATGTCTGAGAAGTAAAGGATATAACCAAGAAGCTGCTACTTATGTAGAATTAATGACGGCAGCTCCATATGCTAAGAAGAAAGAACTATATTTGGCATGTAAAGGTTATAAAGAATTAATAGCCATGGCGGGCAAGGAAAGCGACATTGTCACATTGAAGGAACTATACAAGATTATCCCACCTAATGAACCAGAAATAAAGGCTCTAATCACAGAAACCTTAGCGAGGATATGATACCATACTAGTGAGTACAAAAACTTATAATATCGATACTCTAAACGTATATTTTTATAGAAATAGCATTAATTATTTTGTTATCCCCGTTTAAAACGATTCTATCGTTTCGATACTTCTTTTTTTTTTTTTTTTTTGAAATTTGAAAAATTTTCGAGCTCATCGGAAAGTTAAAATTTGCGATGCCTTAAACAGTTTTCAAAGCTTTTAGAATAAACTAGAAGTGCATATTCATGAAGGATAACTTCAATAACAGCAGTTATACCTATCATTTTTTCCCAGCTTAATTGGATAAAAGGATATCATATTGAATATCTATCAATCTAATATGTCAGAGAGGAAGGAACGCCACAGAGCAGCCAAAAATGGCGATTACAAACAGAATGACAATGGTCTCGACATGAAAACATTATTCGTGAGATCTATTCCCATGGATGTAACAGATGAAGAATTGACCGATTATTTCTCCAATTTTGCTCCAACCAAACATGCTGTGGTTGTCAAGGATGTCAATAAGAAATCTAGGGGGTTCGGTTTTGTCAGTTTTGCTGTAGAAGATGATACAAAAGAAGCTTTGAAGAAAGCTAGACAGACCAAATTGAAAGGTCACTTATTAAGAGTTGATATTGCGAAGAGAAGAGATCGTTCTAGTAAATCTGATGATAAAAATGAAGGTAAAGTGAAGACTGATACAATCGCTGTGGGTACTAGAGGTGATGATAATGGAGATGAACCTGAAGAAGTTGACGAAGAATCTTTATTGAAAGGTAAACCAAAGTTAATTATTAGGAATATGCCATGGAGTTGTCGTGATCCTGAAAAATTGAAAAAGGTTTTCGGAAGATTTGGTAACGTTGTTGAAGCTACTATTCCAAGGAAACGTGATGGTAAATTATGTGGGTTTGCATTTGTTACTATGAAGAAATTGAGTAATTGTCATCTTGCATTAGAAAATACCAAAGATTTGAAGATTGATGGCAGACCAGTGGCAGTTGATTTTGCCGTCCAAAAAAATAGGTGGGAAGATTATAAAAAGGGCCATGAAAATAAGGAAGAATCAAAAGTAAATGCTGACAGGGAAGACGAAGATATGGATGTTTCATCAGAAGAACCAGCTAATAATGAGGGCGACAAACATACAGAAGATAGTGAAGGAGACGAAGAAGAAGAAGAAGAGGAATTAGAAGTGAAGGAAGAACGCCCAAGAAAAGGTAAAAACAAAAGAGAAGATTATTCGATTTTTGTTCGTAATGTTCCATATGACGCTACTGAAGAATCATTAGCAGCTCATTTCAGTAAGTTTGGTTTAGTCAAATACGCATTACCCGTCATTGATAGAGCCACAGGTCTGGCTAAAGGTACTGCATTCGTTGCCTTCAAAGATGCAATGACCTACAAATATTGTATAGACAATGCTCCAAAAGCAGGTGCTACATCTTTATTGATTGGTGACGATGTTCTTCCGGAATATGTTTACGAAGGTCGGGTCTTATCCATTTCACCAACTTTAGTAAGAGAAGATGCTGATAGAATGGCAGAGAAAAATGCAGAAAAGAGAAAAGAAATTCTAGGGAAAGCTCCTGGTGAGCGTGATAAACGTAACCTTTATTTATTAAATGAAGGTAAAATTGTTGAAGGTTCTAAGATGGCAAGCTTACTTTCAGCTAAAGATATGGAAATTAGAGAAAAATCATATAAGTTAAGAGTTGAACAATTAAAAAAAGACCCATCTCTTTATTTATCAATGACTAGATTAGCCATTAGAAACCTTCCAAGAGCTATGACTGATAAGGCATTAAAGGCATTAGGTCGTAAAGCGGTAGTGGAATTTGCCACACAAGTAAGAAATGGTGAAAGACACCCATTGAGCAAAGAAGAACTTGATAGGTCCACGAAGGAAAAGTACAGATATATGTCACCAGATGAGATAGAACGTCAAGATAAGAAGGACAAAAAGAGCGGGTTAGTTAAGCAAGCTAAAATTATTATGGAAGTTAAGGGATCCAGTGCCGGTAGAAGTAGAGGTTACGGGTTCATTGAATATAAAGATCATAGAAGTGCATTGATGGGGTTGAGATGGATGAACTGTCATTCTGTTACAGAAGACGAGATCTTAGAATGTCTAACGGAAGAAGAAAGGAAACTAATCGATGCCGATGCCACAAAGGGTAGACGCCTATGTGTTGAATTTGCCATTGAGAACTCTAATGTTGTTAAAAGAAGAAGAGAACTTACTCAATATTCCAGAGAAAACTCGAAAAGAAGACGTGAGGAAGACACTAAACCTGAAGTAGCCGAAACGTCGAATAAAAAAGCAAAAAAGGATGCCGCTAAGCAAGTGGAAGCATCTGATAATAAGAAGTCTAGTGGCATGAGTGATGATGTCAAACGTCTGATCGGTATAAAACGTAAGAGGAGACAAGGTAAGAAATAAGTGAGACGATAACTATTTCGCAATTTTTCAAACTTTTATAGATTTTTTAAGATTCTTGTATATTATTCATTCCATTATTAAAAACCCTTAAGCCTACTGGCACTATAGGTCATAAATGCATCAAAAGGAATATGAAAAATAACAATTAATAAATAATGAAGTCTATAAAGATAATGCTTATGCAAATATATATATGTATATATATATATACGGAAAATTAAAAGGCAACAACTCATCTCCTCTTCTTTTTCGATGGTTCATTTAATTTTGAATTGAGTCCGGATACAGCTGCTGCGGCGGCAGCTGCGGCGGCTAGGATCTTTCTATTTACACCAAGTCCTCCTAATGTAGTAGAAGTTGACTTACTATTGGTATTTGATTGAGGTTGCTGAAGTAAATTCTTATTCCTGTGAATTCCTAGATTCATTATATCATTATCATTGGTATGAATTCTCCTTGCCGGATATTTATAGCTCAAACCTTCAAAGACATTCTCAGATACGGGTGCCTCACCGTTTGTGAAATAATGATGATCTAATGCATCTACAGCATCTATTCTTGAGATTGGATCATAGCGTAACAATTGATATAGTAAATCAAGAGCTGACTTATCTCTTCCTCCCGTTGAATGATACCAAGTAGGTAGATTATCTTTATATCTTTGGAATTTCATTAGTTGATCATACTCTGGATATTTATTTATATTGGGCCATGTTTTCAAAGTTGGACTACCAAGTACTTCTAAAATACGTTGGATTTGATTTGCTTGGAAAGGAACACTCTTCTTAGAATCCATCTTAGCCTCTTCTCCTTTGAAAATTGGTTGGAGACCAATCAGTTCAGCAAAGATACATCCCACAGCCCAAAGATCGATTGCTGGAGTATAATGACGAGCACCTAATAGTAATTCAGGAGCCCTATACCATATGGTGACGACAACTTTATCACCTGTATAAAGAGTCTGTACCATGTTAAAAAACTTTCTCGCTAAACCCAAATCACCAATTTTAACGCACCCATCTACTGTTACCATAATATTTGCTGGTTTTAAATCTCTATGCAATACCCAATTTTGATGAAGATATGAAACACCATCCAGAATTTGCCACATTATTGATCTTATCATTCTTGGTGGTATCATTCTCTTTTCAGGATGTGAATGGAAATGAATAATTTGAAGAAGATCGTACTCAGCATATTCATAAACCATATATATGCTTTTCCTTTCTAGGAAAATTTCAACCAGTTTCGTTAGATGTTTATTATTCAATTCTCTACATAATGACATCTCTCGGCATGCACTCTGAGAAATTCCCGTGTAATGTAATTGTTCTAGTCCCTCCTTCTCAGTCTTAAACTTTTTTAATAGCATAATAATTTGGGACAAACTTTTTTTTACCATAGATTTGGGCGGCCCCATTCCGGTATTGATTTGCATAGGTGCAGTGGTAGATATATCGTTACTACTGTTGGGACCATTTGAAGTAGAAAAATCAATTGAATCACTGTTACTACTACTATTGTTATTAGTATTAGCATTATTGTAAGTAAACATGGAAGCTTGTTTAGTTGAAGCTGTTCGTATCCTTTCAGTTTTAGGATCAAAATTTGTAACATTAGTAGAATTTGTTTGAGATATTGGTACCTCATCAATATTTTTCATGGGTGAATTATTACTAGAGTCCAAACTTGAACTTACGTTAGAACAATTAGAATCAGAGGAAGCTTGTTGTACCTTTCTTTTAGCTTTGTAAACTTTCCCATAAGTACCTGCAGCAATATAGCCAATAATTTCATACTTTTCAATGACTGATATCCTACAACTGTCTTTTCTTGCCTTATATGGCCCAATGGAAAATACATCATTATTTGCCATTAACATGGGTTGTTTCCCATGCATTGCTCCTGTAGATATGGTAGCGTTTGATAAAGGGTGTTTCTTATTTGTTACCTGATGTTGTTGAATTTGGAATTGAGGTTGTGGATAAAGGTTTCGGCCTTGACTTTGCCAAAGGTCTCTACCAGTCGGGTATTGCTGCGATGGTTGTTGCATGAGTTGTTGATTTTGTTGTGCAGCTTGATTTTGTTGCTGTTGATTTTCAGTAGATCGTAAATTTGATTGTTGATAAGGGTTGTTACCATTATACATTGTATCAATTTCTCTAGATTTTCAATCAATTACTTAAATTTTTACTCTGTTTCTCTCTGACCAAAGGTATTCTATTTTATTTTCCACGATAAATATCGTATGGGTAATTTATATTCGGTTTGCTGATAATTATTTTGCTAAAAATGAAACGTTAGCAGTATATATTTTATTTCGAAGTGCCTGAGCTTTGTGGAGGGAAGTTTGTAATCTTGACTACATAAAATCGATCAAGTCTACATATTGAAAGAGTTGGGAATATTCGGACTGTTAAGGGCATCCCCAGGGTTTATTGTTGGCTAAATAAGGGCGTTGTTTGTAAGTATTAAACACTTTTAATGGAAACTGCTGGCCATTATAGGGTTTCAATTTTTGACTTTTTGAAACAAGAGAGTTTTGAAACTACCAAGTAGTATATAGCGGATAATTACAAAAGTTTGCAAGGGTTAAGAATACACAATAGCAGTTCCATACTGAAAACATTACAGTCAATTAGGTGTAACAAACGTTCAGTAGTGAGTCCTTTCATATATGTTGCTGACTAGTGTCATGACATATGCTTCTTATTCTTCTTTTAAACCTAGATATTGGCTAGTTCCCTATCTGTCTATTTGTCTATTTCTTTTATTTAAAAGATATATGGATCAATCTTCTGCCATTGAGTATCTTCGATAACTTCTGCATGTTTACATGGTCTATATTTGGTCCACAATGGTTATTAACTATGTTACCAATATCTAGGAATGGTTTCTCACAGAATGAAGTACTAGAAATCTATAAGGTCTGGAAAAGTGCAAGAGGCGTGATATATGTAATATATACGGAAGTCCTTAATTGATATCACTGTTTTATTTCGGCACTAAACTCGAAAATAACTAGCCTTCATTTTTTTAAGTACATTTTTAGCCTTTGAAAAGGAATCATCATCCATCTCCCAAAATATGGTGCGCCCCACAGACTCAGTAAAATTCTTGCAGGATACAACAACTTGACAATTGTATAAGATATAGCACCTGTCAAAACAAGTTTTTTCCTGTCAAATTTACCGTCATATTTATCACCAACAAGCTTATCAATTGCTTTGTTACATCTTTCAAGTAAATCATGAATATAGTCAGGTAACTCAAATGATGTAGATTCTCCTTCAAAGTCTAAGTTATAAAAAATCCACCATAGTAAGAGTAATGGAGCAATTGCAGTCAATTCATGTAATAATAAGAAAGAAGTTACCGTCGGAATTGTACCAGTTTCTGATAATCGATTGAAATAATGCGAAAATTTAGGGTTATCATTTAGTCTCGTTAGTACTTTCGATTTTTTGATCATTTTATGCAATTTGTCGTTGTATTCATCTTTCCTCCTTTGATCCTTTGTTATTTCCGGCTTGGTACTATAGCAGAGTCGAAATGTAATCCCATTCGTATTCGGTTGCTGTTGTCTGAAACTAGTAACTAGTAACCTTGACGGAACCTGGAAGTTACATAGCGATCCTTTCACGTTAGTTCTTAATAGGTTTTGAAACATGGTTGAGCAGAATCGAGAACGATTTGTAATATATAATAGATCACACTTGATAAATAAGCCTAAGTCTTTGATAAAAAAATTGTGTTTATTATATTGACCTAGCCCTTCACTAACTGACAGCATCATATTTTTGCTATAGAAGCGAGCGGACATTATTATGCGAAATAATTACTATATTCTTCAATATCTTTCCAATAAAGAATGTATAGACGTCTATGACAGTAAGCCAGCAGATCACCCTCGGATAGTTGATCTGACGCTCTATAGAATTCGTTTAAATAGAGATTTACTTACATGGTACCTTTAAATGTTAGGCTCTTTTAGTATTTACAAGAGTGATTAGGCATATATAATACATGTATATTTATCCAATACAGCGAAATCATAACCTCACGTATTGCCTTGTTCATTGACAGCTTCCTTACATCTATGGCATAACGTATCAGCTTCATTCGAACTTTGTTTCCAACATCTCGGGCACTTATGTAACGACGATTTTGTTAACGATAGTTGTAATTCTGTACCGTTATTCAGCAGTATTTTAGAATGAGGTACATCATGCATTGAAGCTATTTCTGAAGAACATATTCTGACTTCTGCCACTTGCAAAAGATCAGATATTTCCTCTAATGTAAATGGAAGTTCTTTAGGATTATTCGTAGAAAGTATAGCGCATACCTGCGTAGAGTCAATTGGTGGGTCAGTCATTGAACCCATGAGTTCCTGAAACTTCTTTAGAATTTGCATTTCCTTCTCTTGAAAATGTGTACTATTGTTGTGTGATAGTTGGAAGCCTTCCCATGGAATAAAAGCAGTATTATTATTATTTATCCATTCTTTCCGTATATTATTTCTTACTTCCTGGACCAATGTAGGCAGAATCGGGTATAATATATTACAATATACTTGTAAGATGGAAAACAAGACAGTTTGGATACTCTGTCTTTTTTTGCTAGTCATGGAATCGGAATATAAAGAATCTTTCGATATATCAAAATAAACAGCTGATAATTCATTTGTCAAATGATGTTGTAGAAGAGTCAAAATCTTCGAAAAATTATATTCTTCATATAGTTGCTTCGTATTAACGAGTAACTCATTCAAATTACTTAACACAAATTTATCGATAGGTCGCAAGTCATCAATAGGAATTAGCTTGAAATCTTCACTTTTTTCCAAATTTCCTTGCATAAACTTGAAACTTATTCTAATCTTTTTAAGGGCTTCGGCAACATGTTTCATCACATTAGGTCCTATTGTAATATCTGTTGTGAAATTAGAATATGCGACAAAATATCTCAAACCATCAACACCTAAAGGTAATATATCAATTTTTGCATTGCCTTCAATGACATCTTTTGGGGAAATTGTATTACCAATTGATTTAGACATCTTGATACCGTTTTCATCTAAAGTGAAACCATGTGTAATAACTTCCGAATATGGAGCTACCTTCTTCATAGTCATCGCAATATTTGTCAATAATAAACTTTGAAACCAACCCCTATGTTGGTCTGAACCTTCCAAGCAAAGGTCAAACAAATGTTTCGGGCGGTAAGCTGGATTTAACTTTAGTGTATTTTTATAAAAATCTTCAATTACTTTCCAAGAAGAACCGCTATCGAACCAAACATCCATTGTATCGAAACCTCTCTTGTACTCGTTTGCTATATTCTGATATTTCTCGGGTAACCACTCTTCAGTTGGAACCGATTCGTTAAACCATCTATCTATCCCGTTACTTTCAATTGTTTTTATCACATGTTCTATTATTTCTTCTGTCATTAATAATTCATCAGGGTTGGAAATCTTATAGAATGCAGGAATAGGAACACCCCAAACCCTTTGCCTCGAAATACACCATTCATTTCTATTCTTTATAAATGATAATAATCTTGTCTTCCCTCTTTCAGGGAAAAATTCAACACCTTTCTTATCAAGACTTTCCATAGCC
Organism: Naumovozyma dairenensis CBS 421; assembly: GCF_000227115.2. Classification (NCBI taxonomy): domain Eukaryota; kingdom Fungi; phylum Ascomycota; class Saccharomycetes; order Saccharomycetales; family Saccharomycetaceae; genus Naumovozyma; species Naumovozyma dairenensis. Next base: position 659,274 of record NC_016483.1, read on the forward strand.
AATGTCTTAACTTTATTCAAATTTAAAAACCATTGTGGTGTAGCTCTAAGGATGACTGGTTTCTTTGATCTCCAATCATAAGGGTATGAATGTACTAATTCTTTGCAACCAAACAGCATTTCTAATTCATCTAGTTTATTAAGTATCAATTTAGTTGTTCTCGGGTCTAATACAGAGCGACCTACAGGTATTGGGGATGATGATTCATTATCACTGAGCAATTGTTGCACATTATCTGGCAGTTCAGATAGTTTATAACGACCTTCGTGGTCTATGGGTGAATATATGATTAAGTTGTTTTGAATACCAAGGAGATAATCATCCGCACCATGACCGGGAGCAGTATGAACTAACCCAGTTCCTGCCTCCTTAGTGACATGATCCGCATGTAATAATGGATACTCCAAATTATTTGATAATAATGGGTTGGTATAATGTAAATTTTCTAGGATTTCACCTGAAAATGTCTTTAAAATTGTATAATCTTCTTTTTGTTTATATACTTGTGAAATAAGATTAGTTTCAATGATTAGTAAATCAGGTTTATTATAGTTTTCTGCACTTTTTGAGGATGTCACTAGTGAGTATTCAAAATGCTTGTTGAAACATATTGCTTTGTTAGAAAACAAAGTCCAAGGTGTAGTAGTCCAAATCAAACAGTCGATTGAATTCATGCTCCCCACAGTCATGCCCAACTTCTCGAGGAATAAAGTTTGTGACTTCCTACTCAAGGGGAATTGTACATAAGCTGATGTAGATTTATGCTCTTTATTATATTCTAACTCACTTTCCGCCAAGGCCGTTTTCGTTTCAGTGCCCCAAAATACAGGTTTATTTTGTCTTTTTATCAAACCTAACTTAAACATTTTGTGGAATATCCTTAATTGATTAAGTTCATAGTCTTTATTCAAAGTGATATATGGATCGTCCCAATCTGTGAAAATTCCAAATTGTTCGAATTGTCTTTTTTGATCTTTGATAGTCTTGAGAGCATGTTTCTTGGCTAATGACCTAATTTTTAAAGGTGAGACATTCTGTAATTCATCTTTTGAGAAATTTTTCAATACTTTCAACTCAATGGGTAATCCATGACAATCCCACCCGGGTTTATAAAAGATGTATTTTCCAGTGGATTTTTGGTATCTAATTATAATATCTTTCAAGATTTTATTCACGGCATGTCCTAAGTGTAAATCTCCGTTGGCATATGGTGGCCCATCATGTAATATAAATAGATTTTTCTTTATGAATGCTAGTTTATCTTGATCATTATCTATCTGATTGACTTTATCAATGAATTCAGAAAGTTGCGTTTTATATTGTTCTTGTGAACATTGAGGTATTAATTCATTTATGGTCCTTTGTAAATTAGAATGACTAGGAAATTTGGATTTCGGGAGATTTAAAGTCTTTTGATATGCATGTTTGGAAAGATTTCGTAATATTGTTTTCGTGAATAAGGGATATAGTCGAAGCATTTTTCATTAAAATTTGTATAATTATTTACCAGCGAGTACTTGCAAGTTTTTCTCTCGATTTTTTAATTCAAAACAGCATCTAAATCATTCCGAGCCAAAACTTACCTCGAGCAAACCCTTTCCGTGGACAATAATTTGAAAGATAATTTTGCTTTTGTAATTTGAACAAACCTTCGATAACACAGTCAAATCTTTTAGATAATTCCTTATATTTTGTCATTTTCAAAATCTTCAAAAATTGATGCCCTAGGGTTGAATTCTACCTAGTACAATGTAACCCTTTACTTAATAGTAGGGCAGTTGAAAGAAAAGTTTTCTTCTTGGCATCAAATGAATTTAACTTCTGTTTTTAATGTTTGTCTTGGTTTCTTAGAAGATTATTTCAGATAACAGACAGTTTTTTAAGCTATCCCAACTGAAACGAGCATCTATCAAATCGTTTCCGCTTGTGAAGCGTAGTTGAGATAAAACAAGACATTAGTATCAAAAAAAAGTATTAGCAGTTGTTCCGATAATAAAATATTTCACAAATGACTAAGAAATGATTGATAATCTTTCTGACCCTCGTTCATCCTCAACTAGTCCCATAAGAACCATATCAGATGATCTGATTCATAATCCGAAAAGATTGAGAAATATTAAATTGCAAGTGGGGACTTTGAACAATTTTCTAATATCTAACTTTTCAAAAACCATCATATCAAAATATGGGATTTTATTAATAGACCCATTAAATATGGACATGAGTCATATCCATCTCACCGCAGCACACCATACGAAAATAACTACATTTTTTGTTACAATGTTAAAGAGAACAAGATCTTCCAGATTACAATTTAAAAAAATATGTTGTATTGTATTGAAATTCTTAGATTGTTGTACCAAAGAGGCAAACTATATGAAATTTTTAAAATATAATTTACAAAAATTAATAGTTGCATCATTTGTCCTAAGTGTTCCCAACGTTGAAGGGGATGAAGCCACAAGGATACAAAGAAGAGAAGCATGTTATGATTTATTTGCAAGAATGACTGGATTATCTAAAATGGATATCATAAATTGTTGTTCCATAGTTCGATCTATAATAATCCGGCGGAGCAGACAACAAATGAAAGCAACGAACTCATCTTTTCACATGAACCAACACATACTTAATTCATTTTCAAGGGATTCACCTACTCGTGACATGTTTCATAATGAAGTAAGTCCATTTCCTCATCATCATGAACCACAAATGTCTGATCCACCCGCACATATAAATCCTAGACAATTGAGCTCATCATCGTCGTCGTCGTCTGTGTCATATATTAATAGTGCTTGTGGATCTGAAGAAGGAAATGATGATGAAACTTACGGAAGTAATGGATATATCCTATCCGCAGAGTTGGAACAGTTCAATCTCACAGGGAAGACACTCGTGTATGAAAATTTCCGGATCATATAGCATTGGGCAGGCATTCACTTTATATGTATTATTTATTCATATTTATAAAGCATATATATATATATATATATATATATATAGACACAACTATTTTCTTAAGTTAAACTACTCGTCCATCATTTCCATTTAGTTTGGTAATTAGTGTCTGTTCTTCCTCTTTTGTTCCCCTTAGCACATTCGGATTTTTGCTTATTATCGGACCTTACACCACAGTATGAAAATTATTTTTCAAAAAGCTGTAACATTATATATCGATATATTTCTATTTGTAACATCAAGAACTGATGAGCCATTGTTTTCATACAAAAGAAAGAAGTAAGAAGAAGAGTTGAGATCATCTCTAGTAAGATCACTAACATCAAACACAAGAATCATACATTACAGAATAACAAAAAAAGAAAATGGCAGAAGAAGCTGCATTTTTCAGATTAGCGGCAGAAGCAATAGTTGCCACATCATTAAACATTAATAATGTAGACCCAACCATTAAAGAATTACTATCTCGAATAAATTACCAAAAGATGACTAGTGCATTAGGATCATCTTCATCTTCTGCTCAATCACCAAAACGCTCTATTTCATCAGAATCTTCCTCTTCCCCCACTATTGAAAATATTAACTTCCTCACGGATTCCAATATAAACGAGTTCAATAATATAAGGCATAACTCCACTTCAAGCTCATACAACCATGCCACATCACCAGTAACACGTACTAATAGTCTAAATAACGGAAATGATGTTTTCAAAACAGATATAAACAATAGTCCAACGACTACTTCCAACAAAAAGGTTACTAAACCCTCTTCGAAAGGTAAAACAAAGAAAAATCACGCCACTAGTCCAACTGCAGCAGCCAACCATAATAGACGATATCCATGTTCTAAATGTGAGTTAGAATTTTTAAGGACTTCAGATTTAAGAAGGCATGAAAAGGCTCATCTTTTGGTGTTGCCAAATATTTGTTCACAATGTGGGAAAGGGTTTGCTCGTAAAGATGCTTTGAAAAGACATTTCAATACCATGACTTGTCAAAGAAATAGGAATAAATTGATGGAGATTACGGGAGGGAATATTACTGAGCTTCTAGAGAGAGCGAAGAAGAGTGGGATTAGTCTATAAGATTTGCAATTATTATATAACAAGTTACTGGTTCGAGGTTTGGTAATTTTGCTTTACTTTTTCATAACAGGTATTAATTAATTAATTAAATTATTCATATAAAAAATTATACACATAAAAAGCTTAACTAGTCAGATATATTTCTACGCAAGTAGGTCTGATTTATTTTTTTGCTTCATTTATCATTGTATGGAAATTAGTAAAGAGTACACGAATGCATCAGTCCATTTATTCAACGTCTGGTTGTTCAGCAGTCAAATCTGGAACAGCTTCACTGGCAGTTTCACCATCATTCTTAGCTTGCTTTTCTTCATGTTCCTTCAATTGAGAAGTCAATTGGTTCAAAGCTTGAATAGCTTCAGCACCTAATTGAGGAAGAACGGCTGGGAACAATTCTTGCAATTTCTTTTCTTGTGGTAAACCGTAGAAGACAGAAGTGTTATGTTGTGGAGCAACTTGAACACCAACTCTGTTGAAATGCATGACAGAACCATCTTCTCTGAAGAAGTTGGCTTCAGCAACATTGTCAACGGTGACAGCGTTCATCTTAGCTAATTGAGCATGCAATTTGGTGTCATCCTTGTTGGCACCACTGACTGAAGAAGTAGATTTTTTAGAGAACTTTCTTCTGGTACCACCAACTTTATTGTTAGCAGATAGCTTTTGTAATTTGGCTAGTTTTTCTTGGTCAATTGGCATTTTTTGCTGTTCCTTCGTTGGGTATAGTTGGGTTTAACAAAATTTGATGAGCATATAAGAAACAGAAGGCCAAGACATTAAGAATTAAACTACAATAAAATGTGCAAATTTTGATGGAATCGTTCAACCATCTTGTCGTAGATTCGGTAGTTACACTGGAAATCTTCCACACGTACCGTACTGTACAGTTGCGCTTTGCTGAAATTTCAGTTTTTTTCATTTGAATTTTTTTTCTCTTATGAAATCCCTCCGTATCAGATGATCTTACCAGATAGGTTTCCAATATGTTTCTCGCATTCATGACATTGCTGAAGTAAAAATTAACGAAGGTAGAAACAGTTTTCCTATCAGTCAGCAATAACGACGGTATTTTTTATATGAAAACGTGACCTGAACTATTAATAAGGGGTGAACAAATCAGAGTTCTTCTATAAATGATAAATATAAGAGCTAATATGGTATGTTTTTATTTTGTTTGTCAGGAGAACTGCTATGGATATTTTCCCCTGTTTTAAAAATAAATGAATTCGCAGGTCAGTTAGTCTACCGAGCGTCATAATATAGTATACATATAATTTCATAACTAAACTAAATACAGATAAAGTGTGATAGGTGTAAAATGGTAGGTATCTTTGAAGAATATATTAAAACCCTGTGTGCAATGTCTGCATAGTAAGCAGTCATGGCTGCTCCCACCGGGTACCTTGCAACTACTTAGCGTTCCATTTTACCCCAGTAGTCTTCAAATGATATTGATTTTGTATCCGGTATCACCTACCTAACCGAGGATGTTGTAATTATAAATATGATGTATTATCCAACTCATATTTTACAATTGGTAGCTGTGGTAGTTTGATTCACATCAGGAAGAGCTTTATTAGAGCTCATTTTACAATGAATCAAACCAGCGATTCTACTTCTCAAGGCACCGAGAGGCAAAGCAACATAGTCAGCTTTTTGAAGATTGTCAAGACATTTAAAGGTGAACCAGATGAATATTTCACTTGGAAGGCTGCTATGCAAGGTAACAAAGAATTGTTCGAAGTTTCAGACAGACAATTTATGGCTGGTCTTTACAATTATTTCGAAGGCAATCCAGCTAACTGGTTGAAGAACACAACCTTCAATTCGTATGAGGAATTTTGGATTACTTTGGATACTAAGTATCAATTTGACAAGAACAATGAGATCGCTACTAATTTCCGTTTATTGATGTCGCCACCAAAGAACATTAGAACATACAGAGAATATGTTAATCACTTCGAAAATAGATTAGCACTCCTCCCAGCCGATTTCAAGGATTCATCATGGAAATTAGCTTGCTTCTTATTCCTGTTACAATTAGGATTACAAGATGCAATTCGTTCCCAGGACCCTCAAAATGTCCAAGAAGCCATCGTCATCGGAGAAAATAGATCTGTTATGTTCAAGGATTCTATTTTAGACCCAAGATTCTGTGGTCTAGTTAGTGATGTCCATGGCGATAATACCAAAGGCAATCACCAGTTCAATCAATCAGCAATCGTTTGCTTCAATTGTGGCCGTTCAGAACATAAATCTAATGAATGCCGTAACTCACATGGTAGACATCCTGGAAGACATCGTTATAATCAAAAATCTTTTAGGAAGTCCGGATCCAACACTATCCCTATTAGTGACTTAAGTTCAAAAAATTAAATAGGTCATCTGGAGTATATATTAATAAATTACATGTTTTACCACAAGGTGACCATTCTTCTTTTTCTTCTATAGAAAATATTACACTCATTAACGAATTGCAAAATTCCATTATGTCCCATGAACATCAAGCACTCATCAACGAACTACCACACGTAACTACTAAATTCTCAAACAAACAAAAAGTACAAGCCTTACTCGACACTGGTGCAAGCTCCAATATCATTGACCCTACATGGGCAAGCAGACTCAATTTAACTACTAGGAAACTTACGAGACCAATACATTGTAAAACCGGAGATGGCACTATGTCAGAAATCACTCATGCTTGCAAAGTTAAATTTATTATTGACGGTGAACCTTTCACTCTTTCGGCTCTTACCGCACCACTACATTAACATCCGCTATTATTTTAGGAATGCCATTCATCAACAATCACCCCAACATATTACGCTCAGCATTAAAGACAATGGTACAACCATCAGAATTAGTACCATGGAGAACCATTAGAAACGATATTACGAACAAGAATAATGAAGTGCATTTATGTTGGATATCAACCAGCGATTCAAGTACAGAACCACCATCAGATATTACAGAAAAGTTCGGAGATATCTTAGTCGAAAAGATTCCAGCTCACGACGAACATACTAAAACCATTCATCATCAAATCACACTTAAAGAAGGTGCTACACCAGAATTTCAACGTGCATACAGGATGGCTGAAGAAGAACGCAAAGCTTTAGAAGACGAATTAAAAGAATTAAAGAAAGACAACAATTAAACCCTAGCGACTCACCTTTTGCTGCGCCTGTTATATACGTTAAGAAGAAAGATGGATCAAGAAGACTTTGTGTCGATTATAGAAGATTAAATGAAATTACTGTGAAGGCTAAGTACCCTATACCATTAATTGACGATTTGTTTGACCAACTTAGAGGTGCCACCATTTTCATAAATTAGATTTTACTTAGTGATTACCACCAAGCCTCCATTGCTGAAGAAGACCCTTAAAAGACTGCTTTTATGACTCGAAGAGGACAATACCAGTAGCACGTCATGTCTTTCGGTTTGACTAATGGCCCTGCAGCATTTCAGAGATTAATGAATCGTGTTTTAAGAGATTATATTGGAAAGTTCTGTATCGTGTACCTAGATGACATCTTAATTTTTTCAAAGACAATGGAGGAGCACATTGAACATATCAGGAAGATTATGCGAGCCTTAGAAGAACATCATTTATAAGCAAAAAGTCAAAATGCTCATTTTTTCCTAAATGTTTTTCCTATTACAGACATTTCATTAGGATTTTTCTAATATTGCCAAATTATTGAGAGAATACGCAAACGATTATTCGAAGAAATAAGATAGGATAAGCAACAATTGTTTGCAGTCGGGAAACTAAAAAGAGCATTTTTAGAAGCGCCGGTGTTGAAACCTTTTGACAACAAACTAGATATAGTCGTTACAAGAGATGCAAGTGACACTGCTATTGGTGGTACTTTGGAACTATCAAAGATGTCAAATTCTTCAGTGTTGTTGCCTATATGAGTAAAGCACTACATCGTTATGAATTGAATTGGCCTCTTTGTGAGAAAGAATTCTTTGTTATTGTTTGCTGTTTGGAGAAATGGAGACACTATCTGCTAGGTAAGAAGTTCAAGTATATTCAGGATTGGTGTTTGATAATCAGTCATCACTTTCATAACTAATAAAAGGATTTATCCAGCATTTTTTTTATCTGAAATTTCCCTAAAATTACTGCTCCTATATGTGAACTCTGTACAGTCCAAAGAATTTTCGATTTCTTCGAGCAAGTTAGGAAGTTTTGCTAAGTTGTCTTTGAGAAAAGTTTTGATCTTGTTTCTAACCGTGATTACTTTCTAGCTCAGGCTTTTGGAATTCCATTTCGAAGAAATTCTGGAACATGTAAACCAAAGGCATTTTTGAAAGTAGGTTTGTCAATTACACTGTATGAGGTCATAGAGTCTGTGAACCAAATAGAGCGCTCTTCAAAAACGTCGTGTTCTACAACTTGATTGGCAGTAAAACTTAATATTGAGCAGCTTTTCTTCTCAATTTCTCTGACTCCTGACCTAGCACAAAGAAAATTTGAGGGATGGTAATCTTATCAATATTAATATGTTTGTGGGTTGTTTCTAATTGTTTTTTTCATTTTTTTCTGTAGATCCTCTTTGGTCAAGAGTCCTCAGAAGCTACCTTTCTTTTTTCTTTAAAAAAAATTCACTGATCTTCGCCATTACTATTGTGCTTGTTACAACTTTTAGAGAAAATGCTAACAAAACCTGTTATTCCATTAAAAGTTTATGAACTTGTTCCAGAACATGTCTTATAACACGATGTGATGTGATGTGCTATTAAATTTTATAAGTAATAAACGAGGAACTTTTCTTCCATATATGGTTTACATAAGAATATATTTTTTCTCACATATAAGAGGGAAAGGAACATACTGTCCCAAAGGGACACATCTGGAGTAAATAGCAACTCCAACATCCATGTACTGTACCATACACTTCGATTATCAACAGAAACAGTAAATAGAAGTAATTTGTAATTTTCATGTTGGAAAAAATGCGAGTATTTATTTCTAGAAATTAAAAGAGTAATTTTATATTAACAAAAATATTCTCTTCAAAAATAGAGGGTGTAACCCAATAAAATAGCATCCTTGAGCATTAAAATGCAAGGCAACATCACCAATTCAAATTAACCTCTTAATGAAATTCGTATTTAGTTTATGTTTTGGAAGATTAAGTATCCACAATATTTCAGAAACAACTAATTAAGAATAAAAAATAAATAAAAAATAAATAAAAAATAAACAAAGAATAAGTAAAATAAGTAAAAAATTATCTTTAATTTTCTTTCTGCAGTTAAATGTGAATCACTAACCAGTAGGCAAACAGAAGTACAATTAAAATTTGTTAACCTTCAAAGCAGTTAAAACTTTCAAGCAGATAAAAAATATGGGCCATTAGCCACTTGAAATACTATATGTACAAATAAGAAGATATTTGAAACATATTGGACTAAAAAGCTGTCATGAAACACTTAATATGGTACTACTAATAAGCTCTCATGGAATATTGAAAAAATGGCTTGGATTAGGATAGACTTTGGGTTAGGATAAAATTAGGATTGGATTGAAGATTTTCGGCGGGGATGAGTAAAAGGTAGGGTGGGCCCGAAACCCCTTAGGATAGACCAAAAATCCTATCCGTCCCAGGCCTGATTGTATGCAGCTTTGTACACAGTATGCGTCTTCAGATTTGGCGTCAACTTTGGGTTTAGATGTGTCTCGAGGATTGTATTCAAAAGCTGTCTTCCGACTTATTTTCAGGTGAGTCTTCAGGGTGGTGTTCATATTTGGATATAGATGATTCAAAGCTGTTTTCAGCTGCGTCTTCAGATGCGTCTTCAGATCCGTCTTCAGCTGCGTCTTCAGCTGCGTCTTCAGGATTGTATTCAAATGGTACTAATATGTCTTCAGATCTGTCTTCAGCTGCGTCTCCAGATGGTACAAATATGTCTCCAGATGGTACAAATATGTCTTCAGATGTGTCTGATGTGTGTTCAGATGCAGCGGATCCATCAACAGTTTTTGTTGGATCTTCGTGCTTTTTGGAATTTCCTTCACCAGATTTTTTAGGAATGTCACTCATTGTTCGTTATATGATCACTTGTTTGGGGGTTTTCTGTAGTAAAAGGCCAGCAAAGAAGATGAAAACAATTCCTAAACAAAAGTCCAATGGATAAGAAAGAGAGGCCCTTTTTATATCTTTCCAATTTCCAAGTGGCAACTCGAACCTATCTGTTGAATTGTCCAACAACAAGTCCACATATTTCCATTGTATGAAAAGGAGGAGGTATGAGTGGAGTGTTCCATACAGGATCATAATAGGAGCATTGTGTACTTTCATATGTAACCTGCTAATCCAACATATCAATACCAACTGTTAACTAACAATCTTCGGCCTTAATGCACGTACAGGTGGTGTAGTACCATTTCCCCTAGGAGCCAGCTTTGAGGGGTTGTAGTAACATAGCATACTTTATTAACATTATTAACATATGTATCATATCAGTGCACATATTTGAAACTATCGAACTATACAGGAGCGAAATATGTATTCCTATTTGGGCTTATGTTTGTATGTATGTATGTAGGTACT
>NC_016483.1:669908-673015 GCF_000227115.2 Naumovozyma dairenensis CBS 421
TAGGTACTGTATTGTTTCTTTCGTAGGAGAAAGTACCGGCCAAGTTCCTCGCTTCTATGAATAATTAAAAACGACAGTTACAGTTTCGGTACAGATCTTTTATCCCTTTCTGTTTGTTACATATGTATGTATATATGGACGTGATGTATTAGGGTCTATACTATACCAAGCAACAGAATGAGAGGGAAAGAGGGAGGGCCAGGGATAGGTTAACAGTACTTAGTTATTTCCTCACTATAACTAGATAACTTGACATTGTAACCATTGTCCCTTGGCTGGAAACATGACGATGTTTTTTTTACCATTACTGGGCAGTGGTTCCATCCTCTACACGTATGTACAATAATATACGTAGGTTGGAGTATCTTCAATCTCTTGTTTGTTTTTTAACTATACTATAACACTGATATTTGAAATGCAACCTGATCAGTGAAGTGGAAGTACAAATTACGTGTTACCAAAGTAGAGCTTTGAATTCCACTAAGGGTATACCTTTTACCCTTTGTCCATATCTTAGATATATAGAAAAGAAGATTAAAAGATAATACACATTAGTTGTGTATCATTTGCGACATCCTTGCTCCTCTTCAATCAACATCGGTGACACGTCCTGTTTCCTCATTGTTGCATTCTTTGAAAATACCCTTTACGTACGTAAGCAATCTAAACGTCTTTAAACAAATAATAAGTTCACTCTTTTTCACCAAGAAAATTTGGTGTTAACAGGAGTTTTCTCCTTTGAAAGAATTGATCATCAATTGAATTATTTTTTTAGCGGACTTAGGGATAAACGCTCGTAATGAAATTATAGATGTTTCTTTTGTTGGCTTCCATCAGAAGCGTGAGTTTTTTACTACTGAGAAAAAGATAGAGTAATGTCCATAAATAATTATTCTGTCATTGCCATTACCATTTGTATAAAATATGTATTCTTTGTACGTATAATAACAGTTTGTGACGGAGCTTGCTCGCGTTGCCCAGCGCTGTCTCCGTATGTACATACGTAGTGTCAGTAATGGTGGACAGAAGTACATTTGGTCCAATTATTATAACACAGTCTGACTGAACATATCCATTGACAGAGCAAGGTTTTCACTCACAAATAACTCATTCATCTACAAATTTTAATGAACAAGAGGCCCTGTTTTCACTTTTGCTAAAGGTATTTCAGAAATTTAGTCCTTAGTCACTGTGAGATACTATAGATACTTACCCTTTTTCTAAACGTGGATTCATTTCGATTGGAGAATTCCAAAAACTACCTCATCATCAACCAGCAAATAATAAATTCCAAACCGGTGCCACACCACTTAAAAATGGAAACATAGTTTAGAGCATGGTCCATATGATATGTACATGTAAGCTAAAATCTTACAGAACTTTTCGGAAGTATTACTAATAAAGCTAATGATACCAATATTACACAAACACCTCTATATTCTCCTTTGGCAGTCTCTTGTCCAATGTTATCTTTAATTTACTCTCAACCATACAGTCACAAAATTATACAATACCAGCACAACCGTCTGTGAACATGACTCTCATTATCCACTATTTGTATCGGATTAGAGTGTTGATGAATTTGTAGCACTAAATTCCTACAAAGAAGATAGTAGAAACGAGATTCAATTTATTTATTCTAATGATAATTTATTGACAATGGGACAAGATGGGAGGACATGACGTCACTTGTTTCAATTAGTAACCTAGCATCGGGTTCAGTACCGAATGATATCGTTGGGTGACCCCCCCCCCCAACATTATTCCATTGGAATGCAATAGATACAAATTTATCGATATCAAATTCGCTCGATATTACATGTATAATTTGGGATTTACGAAGTTAGGTACACTGATATTCAAGTACCATATTAGTTCATTCACCAATAATATCATCTCAATTTCTTCCTCTAATAACCACCCTTTCAACATCGGCTAATCAAGGTATCGTTGTAAATTCATTGAAGTTGGATACTCCAATTTTATGCTATACTAATACAAATGATTAAGAAAACAATAGTATCGTTTGGAGACCTACATACCTGGAAATTATTACAATTTGGGTTTGTTGGTAACAAGAGTTTCCAAAAAAGAAGACTACACCGAATATTTTCGGATACCTTACAAAACTGTAGTAAAGGCGTTGGGAACACTGTCAGACATGACTTCGTCCTCAGACAAATTGTTGTGAATTTCTTGATTGTTGTTCATTTTGTTGTTGTTGTTGTTTTTGAAAGGTTTGAATGTGTTTATTAAAGCACTTAATTACTTAGTTACTTCGTTGTTACTTAGTTCTATGCTATTACATAAACTACATAGCAGGATATACAACTCTAAGAAGATATCATTGCCTCTTATATATATCCCTTGGAAGGATCTTAGATCTTCTCAAGACTTTGACTCAACCCCTTGTTTCAGAAAGTATCTAATACTCGACGCAGTTGTTACGACTCTCTCAGAGCTCGTACACACCCTGCAGGATTACGCTATCTAATAGGATAACTCCGTACTGAAGATCTCGATTCAACTCCTTGTTAGTCTAACTAAACACAGGCTAGGAATCCTCTTTGATCTGACGATATACCATCCGCGACCTCAACCACGGATATCCAATATCCGTGACCTCGTCTACGGATACCTAGTATCCGTGACCTCGCCGACGGGTAGTAAAGTCGAATCTTCAAAGTTTACTTCACTACAAAAAACACAACAAAATGATCTCTTGGCCCAGTTGGTTAAGGCACGGTGCTAATAACGCCGGGATCAGCGGTTCGATCCCGCTAGAGATCATTATTTTTTCAATATTTTTATAAATACCGCCAAGATGATAGCATACCCGAGTGGGATAGATGTTGGACGGTTTTTTGGACCGATTTCGACCATAAGTTTTCTTAAAAGAGGTGTCGCACCCAAAAACTTTTGGTCGAAATCGGTCTAAAAAACCGTCCAACATCTATCCCACTCGGGTACGTACAAGAGAAGTTAGCTAGATTCGTAAAGATAAATACAAATCTTATCTTTATATCCACTGAAATACTGTTTTTTTCTTCTTTTAATTCAGCTCTCTCAAATGTACCAGATATTTTTCNGCATCGCATCTTATTATT
>NC_016483.1:673035-707581 GCF_000227115.2 Naumovozyma dairenensis CBS 421
TCACGTTATGTACTATCAAAGCGACAAGTTCAAGTAGCTAGAGAACTATGTAAACTGGATCCCCTGATTGTTGCTCACTTCTACTATATAGAGGAACTATTATACAAAAACAATAATTTTTGTAATGAATATAAGAGGAAGAAAAATGGTTCCAGCTTGATATTTATAGTTGCATGAAACAAAAGTATCGCATTTCTCTTAGCACACTCGTGAAAGCAAGACGATACGTATTCCACTTTTTTTTCAACATATTATCCTAAACGCACTAATATATAGGGAATCGTTAACATTTTGAAATATACCTAGTTGTTTTCCTTCAAATTTAAGTCGGCGTAGTGCGAACTATAACAATTGTATAGATATACTGTTGATGCATAGAACAAACCTTCTTCGCATACTCTAGTATAATAACAATGATTGTATTTTGTAAATTTAAAAATGTGCGAAGGAGTCTCTTCCAGATCATTTTGAGTTATTGTAGTTCTTGAGTAATTTTGAACTGCAGTAATGAGCATGAATTATTCGAACAACAAATTCGATGATGATTTTAATAAAAAAATAACACGAATGGTTGGTATAATATAAGTATATTTAAAAAAATTATAAATTAAATTAAATTAGTCTAATGTAGTCTAGTCTTATTATTATAACTACTTTTTATTTTTCTTTTTAAATAATCCAAATCTACTTTTCTTCTTCTTTTTACCACCATTATCATCATTATTGTCACCGGGGGCGCTTTCTTCTGTCATTTGAGTGGTATTTGTATCTTGTGTAGACGAGGTAGGAGCAGGTGATGCTTGATGTATATTGATTTGTGGAACGTGCTGTGGCATGACTGGAGTACTTGGTCCTGCAGTGTTGTTGTTGTCCTCGTTATTACCATTATTGGTATTTAAGTTGTTAGCGGGAGGTTGATATGGAAAATTGTTATGTAATACTGAATTTGTTGACATATTTGGATTACTTTGGCTATGTTCTATAGCTGTACTTGAGCTGAATTGTCTTTGTTGTTGTTGGGGCTGTTGTCCATTCATGGTCAAATTACTTGGTTTTGAAGATAATGGCATGCTCATTCTTGATGCCGAATTAGCCATCATCATTTGTTGATCTTGTTGTTGTGGGAATCTTGGATTCATGTTGTTGTTTGAGTTTTGGAAAGCAGGGATGGAATGACTTGACATTGAATTCAAACGACTTTGACTATTTGCAGCGGATGATGGAAGTGATTGTTGATTAGGTGGTCTATTAAAATTATTATTTTTATTATTGAAACCCATTGTTGAAGCATGGCCAAGATTTGGCATATTACTATTTCTATTTTTCCTACTTGTTGGTTTGATTGGGAATCCATTTTGTTGCATCATCATCGGATTACCATTTCTTGAAGGTCCTACACCACCACTATATGTTGAGATATTATTTCCATTACTATAGGATCTACCTGAAGAAATTGGATCAATGAAATTACTTGCTGAGGGTGGGGCAGTTGGAGCAGCTCCATGCATTCCTCTATTTGGACGCATATTCATAGGTTGTTGTAATTGCTGTTGTTGTTGTTGAGGATAAGATGGTCTTCTATTATGTCCATTGATCATCATTTGTTGCGGTGGCATTACATTATTCACATTATATTGCTTGGATGAATATCTCTGTTGTTGCTGTTGTTGAAGTGCTCTCTTTTGAATTTCCAATTCACGTTCTTGTAATTCTAATTCTTTTCTTCGTAATTCTAATTCGCGTTCCTTTAGCGATGTATCAGTATCCAATTCATTATTACTATTATTATTGTTTGTGTTATTCATATCGTTCGGTTGGTAGTTTCCCGATGAGGAAGATGAGTTGTTGGATGCATTTACACCTACGCTCTGCTGAGGTTGATTTTGATTTTGTTTAATTGGTGATTCTCCGTAGTTAACATTCATCATTGCAAAATCTTGTAAATCTTTCAAATTAGGAGTTCCTGTAGAATTATAATTATCTTCCAATTCTTGTTGTTTTTGAATATCTTGTATTTTATTATTATTAATCGAAGGAGTAGTACGGTTTGAATGTTCCTGTTGAATGTTAGCTTTTCCTAAACCTTGTAATTTGTCCTGTAAATCATTAATTTGATTTTGATATTGCTTTTCCTTTGATGATAGTTCCTTATTTGATGAATTTAATTGATTTTTCAAATTATTATTTTCCAATTTAAAATTTTCCAAACTATGCAATAAATCATCATTTGAATTTTTCAAAGTTGAAATCTTTTCATTTAGTTTTTCAATAATACTCTTATTGTTATTTTCTTCTTCGTTCAACTTTACGTTTTGCTGTTGTTGTTGTTGTTGTTGTTGTTGTTGTTGTTGTTGTTGTTGTTGTTGTTGTTGTTCATCTTTCCTAATAAACCATTTTGATTTCCCATTATTTAAATTTTGTAATTGAATTAGGATAGAATATAAGAATTCCAAATAAGGGGTCTTAACTTGATGATCATCAGCCAATAATATAATTTGTAAAAGGATCAAATCTATATCCAACGGAGCAGTCTTATGAATGAAATGATACAATAAACTTGGCATCATCATTTCGTTTTTATCATCCTTTTTTGTTTGAGTAGGAGAATATAATGAATTCCAATACTTTAATAAATCATCTTCATTTTCTAAATTTTCTGATTTTAAATTAATGTTCATATTTTTCATTACAGTTAAAGTTTCAGTGACTAAACCTGAGATCAATGGTTTAGCTAGAATTTGATTATTTAAATCAGTTGGGTTTGTTTCTTCTAACATGATTAATAATGGATCGAAACAAATCTTGGGGATTGCCATGATCCATTGTTGTTTAAGGAAGTCCATAGAATTTAAATTACAAAGATCTATTTGATCTCTTGGGAATAATTTTTGGAATAATCTTTGGAATGTTTGTAATAATCCTGAAATATTTTTGGTATATTTCGTATTATTATTTTGATCTGAAGTGGTAGTACTATCACCTAAATAGATTGTATACGATGATGATGATGATGACTTATTATTGTTGGTTTGAAATTGCTTGTAATGATTTGGAGATATTTCACGAATGTCATAATTTGAAATCAAACTAAAGATTTTCGATTGAGGGGAATTCATTGATAGTTTCATGAATGGTTCTAATTGAATGAATCCACTACTCTCTAAGAAGATTTTTGTGTTAGAGTTGATCAATGGTTTTAATTGAGCGGAAGATGTTGATAATTCTTGTAATGATGATGCACTCATTATGATCAAATCCAATACCGATGAATCCTCATTTGTTTGGAAATGATTCATTAGTTGTTCTAATGAATTGAAATGGTTTTGTAACTTAAAGTTATCGATTCCATAATGTATGGTTTCAATCTGGAAAGTGTTTGATATGGAGTCACTTACATGATATAGTTCTACACTGTTAGCTAATTGGAATCTTGCAGTATATAATACAATATTTGGGTTATTCCCCAACGTCAAAACTTTTAAAGATGACATGATTTTGTGTTAAAATGTTGTATGTTGAGCGAGTGAACGAAACTAAATTATGAAAAGTCTCTAGTTATAGGATATGATGTGGAACGCAGATATCTATCTATTGTAATGCAGATCTATGTGATGATTGAATAAATCTTTTTACTCTTTTCTATTGATTTGAACAAGACTTTCAGAGTTCGTCTTGAATAAACAAAAAAAAAGATCGTTTTATTTTTTTTATTTTTCCTAGTTTGTTTGTTTGCTAACTTGCTTGCTTGCTTGCTTGTTTATTTATTGAAACTTCCAAGCCACTTTCGTTAAACGGTGTTCCAGCTGATATTATCCTCGGGGAAGATCTTGGTTTTGAAGTAAACAGAGGTCCTATGAAAGTAAATTAAGCACCAGGTATGATAGAATTGGGAGTGATTCTTGTTCGAGCAAGTAGCGTCTAGTGTATCTAGCGTGTCTAACGTCCGAGTGTTGTTTTCTCGAGGTTGTCGACTGTTGATCCGATTTCTATTTTACGTTACGTTACGCTAACGTTGCGTTCTCCCAGACACACTCTTTCTGTGCGTTCCCTTCGTGTTGTTTTCCGAAAGTTGTTCTGCTCACCTTGGTGTTTCAGTTCAGTTCAGTTCCATTTTTCCCATTTCTTTCAATTCTTCCAATTTGGAAACCGTTTGGAAACCGTTTGGAAACCATATGGAAACAGAGACATGCACGTGCGTGGAGACACAGAAGGCAGGATATGGAGGAATGGACTATCAGGTCATGTGACTCGGTCTTGCCACATTTAGCATATGTAGCTTATGCCTTGTTTTATTCTACACTCTAGTGGTACTCTCATAATAATAATATATATCTATATATGCCATGTAATATGTCATATGTACTTTTGTTCTTTTTTACTGTACTTTCTCAATCATTTGCTGTTACTATTGCTGTTGCTGTTGCTGTTGCTGTTGCTGTTGCTGTTGCTGTTGTTCAGGAGAAAAATGTTGGTAGTATTCAGCAAACCATGGATGATGCAATGCTTGTTTGGCACTCAATCTTAAATCTGGATTCAATTGTAACAATCCATTCAGCAATCCCAACACATTATCATCCAAATTCTCTTTACAATATGGTTGCAAAACCATTCTTAAATCCTTGGGTAATCTTTGAGCAAAATTTGGATTATATTTAGGTAAAGTAGATACACCTGGCCATGTAGCCTCTGATGGTGTCCCCATAGTTTCAAATATTAATTTCAATTGTTCATCATCATTAGTTCCAGGGAATAATGCCTTCCCAGTAATCATCTCCGCTAAGATACAACCACATGACCAAATATCAATAGATGTAGTATACGTTCTTGAACCCATAAGAACATCAGGTGCACGATACCATAACGTCACCACTTCACTAGAAAATGTATTCACGGGGATACCAAAGGCACGAGCTAACCCAAAATCACCTAATTTCAATTGTCCCTTCTTATTAATCAATAAATTTTGTGGTTTTAAATCACGATGTAATATCTTATTCTCATGACAAAATGCTAATCCTTCAAATAATTGCCATTGGAAATATTTAACTAGGTTCAATTCTAACCCACGTGGTGTATTCCCAGTACTTTGTGAATCCATATACTTCTTTAAATCATTATCCATATATTCAAATACTAATGTTAATTTATTCTCTGTATGGATAACATCATATAATCGAACTATGTTTTCATGTTTTAATTCTTTCATGAGTGAAATTTCACGGATCGCAGTGGACGGGGTTCCTTCTTCGGAATCTAATTTCACTTCTTTAAGAGCAACAAAGGCTCCCGTGGATTTGTTTAAACCTTTGTATACAGTCGCATATGTTCCGTTCCCTAATTTTTCCAATTGTTTGAATCTATAGCAAAAAAAATCAAAGATGAAATTTATTAAATCATAATAATAATAGAATTTGAAAAAAAATTAATGTTAGTAATGTGTTAGGGCAACTCCATATTTAGACGAATCTTGATGAATAATAATGCATACTGTGATGATGAAGAAGACATCTTCTAATAATGGTTCTGGTAGTTGGAGATGGATATATAAATGTGGGTGGAATAGATCTAAACAATAGTATATCTCCTATGATTGTGTTCCTTCAAGACTTCTTTGATATAATAAGCCATCTAACTTGAACTTGTTGAAACTGTCCATGATACATATGTATGTGTATACATAGATAGATGTATATGCTTTGTCCCTCAGTTGGTTTGAAACTTTACAAACTGTGTGCCCACGTGATCGGATCCTTCGACATACATACTTACATATTATTATGTGGGCGCCAAATTTTGGCAGTGAAAAATTCGTGAAAAATTTATAAAACAAACAACAAACAGTGATGAGTATGCCTATGTATGTATAGACGTACGTATGTAGCAAGCACTAGATCAATGACTGACACTTTCCATACATACATACATACATACGTCGTCATTGAGTCAAGTTAGCATTTAAACTGTCATTACTTCCTACACCACTGAAAAAAATCATACTGCGACAAACAATCATCTTTGCTATGACCTCGAGAAAAGAAACTAATAATAACAAGATGGGTAAGAATTCATCATCATCATCATCATCATCATCATCATCAGCAACAGGCCATAATGATGGTTTCAAATTCATAATAAATGAAAAGTCAATCCTCGGTGGACAATGGCTAAACATGTACACTACTACAAAACCAGTGGAATTCGGTAAGGAACATTTTGAAAGAGCAATGACTAATTTGATTAGAGAACCTAATATTAATTCAACTGCTATTTTAAGAGCAGATATTCTAAGAGAAATTACATATGATCAAGAGACAACCCCCGGTACTGATACAAATGATGATGAATCTGAATTGAAGATTCTTGAATCTAAGATCCAAAATTTCGAAATCACAGAAGATTTAGGAGCTCGTACCATTGGTATTGACGATATAACTCCAAGACATTCAAATTTCAAAGAAAATGATTTAAACCTAATACTTTATAAAGAATTCGTAAGGAGAATTATACCAAGAAATCCATCAAAAGACGCATTAATCAATCAAACATGTTTAATAATGAATAGTTCCTCTGAAAAATTCAAAAATTCCACTTCATTAATCATTTATACTCCTCATGTGGAAGCAGAAGATGATTATCCATTCTATATCCCTCGTGTTAAATCTGTTGGGATCCTTTTGCATGAAAAAATACTGACTGTACATTATTTACCATTCCAAGATGATATACAATTATTACAAGACGAATCTCAACGTGTAGTTAGAACAGCATATAGATTATTACAAACAAGTTATAAGCATTCAAAAGGTGTGATGCAAGGTTATGAAAAAAGAGTCAATCATGACCAAGTAGTTGATAAAGTTAAATTTCAAGATAGGTATATTCTATTGAAGAAAAAATATTCAAAATTCTTGGTTGATAATTGGGCTGAATCAACTGATCCAAAAAAACATGTCTTCGAAGATATAGCTATTGCCGCCTTCTTAATTGAATTATGGATACAATTATATCCCGCTTCCAGCAAAAACAAAACCGAATCCAGTGATGCTGACGATGATGAATACAGTTTTAAGAATAAGATGCAATTTAGAGATTTAGGATGTGGGAATGGTGTTCTTTGTTACATTTTAATCTCTGAAGGTATTAAAGGTATTGGTATCGATGCTAGACGTCGTAAATCATGGTCCATTTTTCCACAAGAAGTACGGAATTGTTTGAAAGAACAAGTAATTATCCCATCTGTATTATTACGTCCACATCCGGAAGTTAAAAAGAGAGCTCCTCATTTGGAACATAATGGGAGAATGTTCCCAGTTAAAGTGTCTCATGAATTAATTGCACCTGCTACATTAGTTTATTCTAGTGCTGATTTATTGGCATCTCCACAAGTTAATGTTGCTGAATTCCCATCTAATACTTTTATTATAGGTAATCATTCCGATGAATTGACGTGTTGGATTCCGTTATTAGGTTACCCATTCATGGTAATCCCATGTTGTTCTCATAATTTATCTGGTCAAAGAGTACGATTCTATCCAAGGAAGAAGGTAACTGACAGTAAGAATAATAATAATAATAATAATAAAAAAGTAAACACAAATAATAGCAGTACATATGCTGGATTAGTAGATCATGTGGAATATATTGCATCTCGTGTTGGTTGGGATATTTCTAAGGAAATGTTAAGAATTCCAAGTACAAGAAATGCAGCTGTCATTGGTAGTGTTAATCCTAATTTGGGCAACTTCCCAACACAAGCTGTATATGAATCTATAATAGAAGATAGTGGACATGATTCATGGGTAGAAAATACAATGGCTTTGTTGAAAAGAAGTCCAAGAAATCATTAAAAAATATAAATAGTCAATCATATAATACATAATAGATAATAAATAATAAATAAATAAATCATAAATAGAGTACCTAATTATACCTTTCTCATATTTAATTCAGTCATTTCCATGAAATATATAAATATTTTACTCTCACTTTACGCACTATTTATGAGAAATTCCGTTAAGTAGTGTTCAAGTTTCGCGGACAATTTATACAAAGTCGAACAGATATAATACAGAATTGGAAAAAGGTAAATTGCATATTTTATTTATTTTGCAATGTAATCGACCCTAAGATTCTGTTCAGTACCAACCAGCAGATCACCGACCATCTTCAACTACACCAAAAATAAAAAATAAATGTTAAAATGGTGCTATCCTTCGAAGGTAGAATGGAATCACTGCCATAAAAAAGTACGAATTAAATCCATTCAATTCCGAAGGACTTTCATACATTCTAGGACGAGAAATAATAATAATTACGCTAGTAATACAAGAGCTCAAAGTGTTAATAATAATGGTATATTTACTAATAAGAATTGGTTAATTCGAAAACCACAATTTAAAAACATACCAAAGATAGAAAGAAATGATTTCATCGAACGATTCCAATTTGAAATCAATCCCAAGAAATATAACAACGTTTATACTAAAGATCTAGAATTTAAAAAGAATTTGGATATGGCCATGAATCAAGTATTCCATAATAAAATGAAATCATTCGATAAGAACGAATCTCAATTGAAAAGACTTGTTTGGAACAAACTTCGAGATTACATCTACGCACAGTTACAACAGAAAGATTTGGATAAATCGATATCACAATATAAACCAATTTTATCTCAAATGATACAACCATGCAATCCCGAGCATCTTATATGTCAACTTGCTAAATGTAATAGTTTTGCTTCTAATACGTGGGCCAAAATACTGGGAAAAACTGATGAACAGAGGACTATTACAACTTGTGACAAATATTATTATCTATTAAGCAAAACATTTGATTATATCTACGGACAAGAAATCATACCGACATGTTACGAAGATGATACAATTGATCCAAATCCATATTTAAATGCAGAGGTAAATATATCAGACCCAGCTGAATGGTTCGTAGAAGCCAGGAAGATGAAAAGACATATTATTATGCATTTGGGACCTACTAATTCAGGAAAGACATATAAGGCGTTACAAAAGTTGAAAACATCTGAAAGTGGATATTATGCTGGCCCTTTGAGATTGTTAGCTAGAGAAGTGTATGATACTTTTAAATCCCAAGGGATTAGATGTAATTTATTGACTGGCGAGGAAATTATTAAAGATTTAGATTCCATGGGGAACTCAGCCAAATTAACTTCTGGAACTGTGGAAATGATTCCTTTGAATAAAAAATTTGATGTTATCGTGCTAGATGAAATTCAAATGATGAATGATGAAGACAGAGGTTGGGCCTGGACAAATGCGTTGTTGGGCGTCCAGGCTCGTGAAGTCCATTTATGTGGTGAGAAA
Source organism: Naumovozyma dairenensis CBS 421 (assembly GCF_000227115.2). Lineage (NCBI taxonomy): Eukaryota > Fungi > Ascomycota > Saccharomycetes > Saccharomycetales > Saccharomycetaceae > Naumovozyma > Naumovozyma dairenensis. The sequence continues at coordinate 682,377 of NC_016483.1, forward strand.
AGTGCCTTACCCTTGATATCTAAAATTATTAAATTGACGGGTGATAGACTGACTATTAATGAGTATGAAAGGTTAGGCGAATTAAAAGTTGAATCAGAAGTTTTAAAAAGAGGGCTTTACAGTCTTCGTAAAGGTGATTGTATAGTAGCATTCTCTAAGAAGAAAATTTTAGATCTAAAGTTACAAATTGAAGCCAAGACTAACTTAAAAGTTGCAGTTATTTATGGTTCCTTGCCTCCAGAAACGAGAGTTCAACAGGCTCAATTATTTAATGAAGGAGAATGTCATGTCTTGGTTGCATCAGATGCTATTGGAATGGGACTAAACCTTTCTATTGATAGAATTATTTTCACCACTGACTTGAAATATAATGGAAAAGAACTGATGAAGTTAACGAATTCAAATATTAAACAAATCGGAGGGAGAGCTGGGAGATTTAAGTTCGAAGGTAATGGGCCTGCTATAGGTTCGATTTCCAGCTTGCATACCGAGGTATTGGATTCAGTAAAGGAAGGTATTGAAGCACCAATAGAATATCTAAAGAAAGCTGTCATATGGCCTACTGATAAGATATGTGAACAATTAATGATTAGATTTCCACCAGGAACAAAAGTCGGGGTATTATTACAAACGTTATCAGATCAATTGGAAGCAGGGTCTAACAAATTATTCAAAGTTTCTGGTCTGGATAATAAATTTAATGTGATAAAACTGTTTGAAGATATGGAAGATATTCCTTTTTTAGATAAATTAAAATTGAGCAATGCACCTGTTAAAAACCTACCGATGGTACAAGAGGCATTTTCACAATTTTGTTTGACTATTTCCAAGAAGGAAACAAGAACTTTGCTATCGTATCCATTCCCATTCTATATATTGCAATACAAAAATATCACTAACGATGACTATGGATTAGAACGATATGAGGCATTATATAATATCATCATGTTATTTTTTTGGTTAAGCAATAGATACCCAAATTATTTTGTTGATTTAGAATCTGCCACTGATCTGAAACATTTTTGTGAAATGATGATATTCGAGAAACTTAATAGATTAAGCAAGAATCCATACATTAGAAAGTTTCCTTCTATTCGTAACTCAAAAAACCCTAAAATGGTTAAGAATCGTCGTTAGGACTTCTAGAAACGGGCGTTATGCATTTTTTTTGAGTAAAAAATATCAATCTGCGGTATATACCACTTAATATTATAGAATATACACTATAGACTACGCACAATTCCTGTAAATAATAATAATATTAATAATGAACATTTCATGTATTTATACACTCTGAATTAAAGCTAATAATAAACCACACTACGGTCATATCGGAACTGTAATACTACAACTAGAATGCAAATGATCATCCAAATAATAAAAATTAAATAATGAAAATAAGCCGAATGCTCTTTCCTCTCTTCTTTTCCTCATCATCGTCCACTTTTTTGGCCTCTTTAACTCTCGTTCTCGTTTAATAGCGGCAGCAACATTTCTTTAACGCGAAATTACCGATGGAAAAGACAACGCCAGGGCATAAGAAGGTGGAGTTTTATACTATGTAGGTATATATATAAATAGTGGACATGGCGACTCCAAATAAGATATTAACAACAACAAAACATACCTTTAAAGAAAACCCCCACTGCCAAATAATACCATCAACAATTTACCTGCACTCATGTCTAACAACGTATACATCGTATCAGCCAAAAGAACTCCGATTGGTTCATTCCAAGGGACATTATCATCCAAGACTGCCATTGATTTGGGTGCCACTGCTGTCAAGGCAGTCATGGATGAAGTCCCACAATTGAATCCAGAATCAGACTACGATGAAATCATATTCGGTAATGTATTGTCTGCCAATTTGGGTCAAGCTCCGGCTAGACAAGTTGCTTTAGCTGCTGGGTTGAAAAACACTATCATTGCTACTACGGTGAATAAAGTTTGTGCTTCCGCTATGAAGGCGATCATCTTGGGGGCTCAAAGTATTAAATGTGGTACTGCTGATGTTGTAGTCGCTGGTGGATGTGAATCTATGACTAATACACCTTATTATATGCCTGCGGCTAGAAGTGGTGCTAGATTTGGGGAAACTGTTCTGGTGGATGGTGTTCAAAGGGATGGTCTTAATGATGCTTATGATGGGTTAGCTATGGGTGTTCATGCTGAGAAATGTGCAAGTGATTGGAATATTTCTAGAGAGGAGCAAGATAATTTTGCCATTGATTCTTATCAAAAGGCTCAGGCTGCTGAAAATGATGGGAAATTTAAGAATGAAATAGCTCCTGTAATAATTAAGGGGTTTAGAGGTAAACCTGATATGGAAGTTGTCAAAGATGAAGAACCCGGTAAATTGAATATTAATAAATTAAAGAGTGCAAGAACTGTTTTCCAAAAGGAAAATGGTACTGTTACTGCACCAAATGCATCTCCAATTAACGATGGTGGTGCTGCGGTCATCTTAGTGTCTGAAAGAAAATTAAATGAATTAGGTTTAAAACCATTAGCTGTGATAAGAGGTTGGGGTGAAGCAGCTCATGAACCAGCCAATTTCACTTGGGCTCCATCTTTAGCTGTACCAAAGGCATTAAAACATGCTGGTATTGAAGATATTAATTCTATTGATTTTTTTGAATTTAATGAAGCATTTTCTGTTGTTGGATTAGCTAATACTAAGATTTTGAAATTAGATCCATCCAAAGTGAATGTATATGGTGGTGCTGTTGCCATTGGTCATCCATTAGGTTGTTCTGGTGCAAGGATTGTTGTTACATTATTATCTATCTTAAATCAAGAAAAGGGGAGACTGGGTGTTGCTGCTATTTGTAATGGTGGTGGTGGTGCCTCTTCAATTGTCATTGAAAGACTATGAAATTGTTGATCAATTTCTTATTACTGTGAAAAAATACAAGAACAAAAAGATAAAAGGTTATATGTAGAAAACTAATATAAAAAAACCTAATTCAAGATCATGGCCGATCAGTACTTCCCCGGTAAGGAACCTCTTATCCAATCTCTATGAATAGGATCATATGAGGAAAAACTCACTTGCCAGATGATTGTTTTTATATAAAAGTTATAAAAGATTCATAATATTTATTCATTTATTTTATTACAGTAGCATATTTCTTTTTCTAATGAAATTTGTGATATACGTATAAACTGTGGAAGGTTCAACGGCAACTTATTCCGGAATCTTTAAACCTACATAATTTTCAAACTTAGAAACTGTTCAAAACTTTCTATTTCGACGAAAAATTTTATTAATTATTTTTTATTGTTTTTTCTATAGTCTATAATCTATATATTATATATGTGTAATCTTGGTAGTATAAAAGTATATTATTCATTATGAGCTTGGAGTTATGTTGGGGTCATTAAAAAATTAAGTTGTTGTATATGTGTGTGAGAGGAATACTATTATGGGAAGTGTCATTAAAAAAAGTAAAGTATTGTTCATTAGAATCAAAATGAGCGTCGTAATTTCAGTAATTAGGTAACCATCTTTCTGATTGGTATTGTTCTTCTTCATATCGAAGTTCATTTGATGTGTTTGCTAGAGCGTTTGTAGAGCATGCTGTTATTGATGATAAAGCTTTTTCAAGGTCATAGTTATTATTAGAAACCATATCTTGTTGATTTAGATATGCTGCAATAGTATTATTTGTATGATGTTTTATCGTTGAATCATCAACTTCGGATTGATATGGTGTATCTTCTAAAGATGAGCTGAATATGCTTCCATTTTCTATTATTTTCTTCATTTGGGTCATCTGCGTAATCGTTGATGAGTTCATTCAAAGATAACGAGTTATTGTTATTTGGTTGAGTAACAGCATTGATATTATAATAATTGTTGTTATCATAGATTGGTATTAGTTGTGGCACAGAAGATAATGGACCATCGACGGTAAATGATGCCAAATTCTCCACGTTTTGAATCAAACTATTGATAGTTAATCTTTCAAATGGATTTATCTTTAAAATATTAGATAGTAATTGGAAAAATTCATTAGAGATTGGTAATATTTTTTGTAATATTGTATTATCTTTAGCGAAATGATGATATGTGTTATCTTCCAATTGATGAGCTTTCAACCATGGATTTCTTATACATGTTAAATTGATCAATATTATACCTAATGACCAAATATCTCCTGAAATAGTTGGGAAACTAGAACAAACATTTTGGTCATTACAAATGCCGTTATTATCGTTGTTATTACCATTACCATTACCATTACAGAATACTCTTTCTGGAGCCATGTAGTAAGAACTACCCACACATGTATTTGGAGCTAAATATGAAGAATAAGTAGCCAACCCGAAATCACAAAGATGAATATTATCGAATCTATCTAATAGTATATTTTCTGGCTTGATATCACAATGATAGATGTTTTGTTGATGACAATAATTTAAAGCTGAACAAAGTTGTAAAAAGACTTTCTTAACTAACAAACCATCATTTGAGAAATGTTTATGTTCTACTATTGAAGAGAATAAATCGATGGGGTAATAATCCATTACTATAAAGGTAGCAATTTGAGATTCTAAGATTTGGTGGATGGTAACTATATTAGCATGATCATGAACTTTTAAATGGAAATTAATTTCCTTATAATGCGGTATGCAATATAATTGTTGTTCAGTCAAGTTTTTTATTGATTCTAAATCAACGGATGGCAAATATATTCTATTTTGATGTTCTTTAAAATAGTGATATAATTTATCTTGTAATATTGTGCTTTTCTTAATTTGTTTCTTTTCGTCATTAGTTGAATTGTTCGAGTCATTCGGCGAAGTCTTTAATACAGCTTTTATAGCGTATTCCTGTTGTGACACGATATCTATAGCATGGAAAACTAAACCAAAGGCGCCAGAACCGACTTGTGATCTCAGAACAAGATTATTGATCTGACAATTAGTCAACATTTGCGGTTATATGTTTTGTTATATTGTTAAGGACTTTTGTTCTTCCTTTGTTGTAGCAAATCGCGACTGAAAGAGAGTTATTACACTGGTGTTCTAATCATAAGTAACCGACGAAATGAGTGAAAACAACAACAACAACAACAACAACAATAAAGTAAAGAATATATGACCAATAGATATTATATAAGAAATCAAATGAAGGAATCTAAGCAAACAAGTGTTAAAACATGCTTACTACTTTGACAGTTATGTGCTTACGAATTTGTTCATGTCAAATTAAGTTACAAGTTGCATGAATGCTAAAGAAACCATGTACAAAGAAAAGGGACTGACCTTTGTTCGGAAAAACTCCCTTCGGATCATTCTTGCGGCCGACCAACCACGAAGCCTTCTTCCTCGAGGGGGGATTTTTGGTGTAAGTAATACGCACGCTTGTTTGTACCTAGGGACTTATATAAGAACGGACGGAAGTAATTAATTAATTAAGTAACTTTTAACTGTTTATCTTCTTGCATTGAAATTTCAGTTTTTCAAACAATCCGGTCCGTTTTTTTTTTGTTACCACCCTGCGTCCTTTCCTTAAATGAAAATGTAGCCAGCATGCCATGCGTGTGTTTCCATGTTTGCCTCCTACGTGAGTTTTCTTTTTTGTTTTCCTGTGACATTATTTTTTCCCCTCAAAGGCTGCCGTCAAGCATGGTCGTGGACTGTGATCTGACTGTGATCTGACTGTGATCACAACTCTGGTAAAGAATCTCTAAATCCGGAGGCAGAATTGCAGAGTTCCGAAAAAAGTTGAAAGAACCACGGTCTACCCTCTACGGTCTTCTCTCGGTAGTTTGGAAGCGAGAAATAATGGAAATGGGAATACGGGGCAAAACAAAAACAAAAACAAAAACAAAAACGAAAACAACAAAGTGTTTTCCTGCAATGTTCTAATAGAAACCACGCATATTAGCTGCTAGAAAAAACACATCCATCTATCTACCTTACCTTATCGTGCCATGCGTCCGTGCGTGTGTCCGTCCTTACCGTCACGAGCCCGGCGTCCAGTTTAGTTTTTCCGGAGTCTCTTTCCTTATTCGGTTTGGTTGGTTTGATTTCCCTAAAGGAAACACCAAAAGTCTCAGAAAGAACAGTGCTCGCTACCAGAACAAAAAAAAAGAAAGAAAAGAAAAGAAAAGAAAAAAAAGAATCAATACCCGCGGGGAGAATGCTCCGTGGAAATAAAACAAAAACGGGTTTATTTCCACATGATTTAATTATAATCATTTCATTTCGTTATGTGATTCACCAATAGTTTTTGTGGTAGGTAAATTGTAGCAAAGATGGATTGGGGCGGTCTCATGTATATTTACTAAGTACTACGTACGTACGTTTACTGCAGAAAGGCAAAATTCCGATTAAAAATTTGTTGGTGGATTTTTGATGTTTTTCCGAACAACAGATGCTCCATTATTCTTCTTCAATCCATTGCCAATTTTCCTCAAGTCAATCCAATTCAAAAAACTTTAAAAGTTCATGGGCCTTAGTTCGGAAGAACTGAACGTATATTTGAAAACAACTTAACGTTAACATAACCTTTATAATGTTTTTTCAAGGTCTCAATTTTTGTGTGGGCAACCATTGCATTCCGGTTAGTAGCCCTTTCTCTCTTACTTGATCTTTACTCGAATCTATACGTATGTAATTGATTTTAATTGAGGCAAACAATACTAATAACAACACACTAATATATCAATCTGCAATAGAAATATAAGCTCATTCCGGGAAAAATCTGGGCTCGATTGATAGTCACCACTATATATGTGAGAAGATATTCCATGTCATCAAAAATTCCTCATAAGTTACAGGTACAGATGCTAATGTTAGTCTAGCATCACTTGAAATTATACTAACAATACTGTATCCTGACCTCCACTCGTAGCCTTCCTTCACCAATATCATATACCTACTCTGATCTATGCAAGTTCGTTTGTATCTACGTACGTACGTATTTTTCCTTGTCACTAACTAACTTTGACTACTTCCTTTTTTACAGACGATCCCTTTTGAAAACCCATTGACGGGCATTAACTGGATAAAAAATGCTCACTCGAGAACACTGAATTCAACAGATGTCATTGAAAAGAATGAAGAGTCAATGTAAACCCGTCATTTCAATTCAAAATCGTAGACTATAACAGTAGTACTACCTGGAAAGCATACTGATCTTTTTTTACTTTTCATTTTCATAGAAGTAATCATACTTGCAATGTCCCTCCCAACATCCATCATTTCACAAGATATCACAGGAACATTTGATCTCCCGACAAACATATCCTCCTTAGGATCGCGAGAACAATTGATCATCAGAGCATATCAAAATGAACCATGGTTCCCTAATGAATCTACTACAGCAATCCTAGAAAAGAAACTTTGTAAAGTTAATAGGGAATTACTCTTCCAAATTTTAATGGTGGAAAATATATCAAAATCAAAATTGGCTCAAGTGGATGATATTAAAGTGAAATTAGACCCTAAGAATCAGAAAGTTGATAGACTCCGATCGGGGCAACTGAAGGCCCCTCCTACATATAAAGTTGTCACACAAGTTGATGTAGATGCAGATGATAATATAGATAGAACTGGGATTGACAATATTGCAAGTACCAATAATTACAACAACAACAACAATAATAATAATAATAGTAATAATAGTACTACGAAAGCAGTGTTTAAATTAACGTTACAATCCAAGAATGGAGATATATTTTTCGCGATAAATTCTACTCCATTACCATGGATATCTTGTATGTTAGGCTCTAAAATAGTTATTAAACCTGGAACAATTTTTAATAAAGGTGTCTTCATTATAAGTGATACCAAAGTCGTCTTCTTGGGGGGTATTAATAGAGTGTGGAATGAGAATAGGGACCACAAAATGTCTGCATACCTAGAAGCTAAGTTAGATCGCGAAAAAGAAACTTCCAAAGGCAATAAACAACAGAACAAAAGGAAGAGAAAGGCTCCTGGTAGTTGAAACAAAAACGAACCAATCGATCTCACTCTTGAAGAAGCACCCCTCAGAACGGTGAACTGTATATTTATACATACCAGTCTATGCATTTAGTTTCCTATTAAACGAAAAAAAAAATATAGTAGAATACTGTTATTAACAGTATAAGGATATTTATACTATGTAAAATATATATACTATATATATTATAATGAGTCCTCACATCAATTATTCTATCAATCTAATAATATGTCCCAAAGCTCATCAGTTTCAATATAATCATGATGAACAATCGATATCAGGCAATATTCAGAAAACATTTCTCTTAAAAATATATTCGTCACAGAATTTCTTGGGAAAATTTTGGCCCATTCTGACCAAATAGTAAAAGCTTCATCACGCCATGCTTTAAAAGAGTTCTCTTCGATAATAGTTGTCTGTATCACTTGGCTGTTTGGGAATACACCCCATGTTACAACATTCGAACTATTGGCATCTAGATTAGACTCAAATGAACCTGATGAATCACCAGCATAATAACTAAATTTTCTAGTACCATAATGTTCAATCTTTGGCTTTAAAACATTTTCCCATTGTTGTTTATGAATAAACATTTCTACAAATGCTTTTTGATAAACAATACCTTTCTTAGGACCCCATCCAAATATTTTATCTGTACTTGATGATCCATTTGTTGCTGGTTGAGATGCTAATGTAAGATATCCCCTATGGTTTAATTGTATAAGTTCTTCTTGAATCAATCCTGTTTCTGCTGATAAACCTAAATCACACCATGGTAATGCATCTATAGAACCTTCTAAATATTTAATGAATATGGATTTCAAATCTTTCAAACTTTTAGGTTGACCCCAAAGTTCATATGCTCTCTTAGTACTAACTTTAATTGTTGAACCATAACCATCAATTTCACCATATGCAGGTGATCTAGAATCACCGAATCTACCATTAGGGAATTCATCCCAAGTAGCATCACGACCTAATGCACCAGAACCTTTAGAAATAGATATAACAAATTTTTTAGATGGAGCTCCCACCATACCTTGATTCGTTCTTGTTGTATTGGTTCTACCTTGTGTAACAAGGGCACGATTCATCATGAATTCAGTTGATACCGTACTAGAACGTCTTCTTCTTTTAGTTCCATGATCGTTACCCCCATCTATCATTATTTCGTCAGAATCGTCGTTATTAGATTCAGGGATATCTTCAATAACAATATCACCATCAGCGTCTATTGTGGCAATACCATTTTCTTGAGGTGTAACTTCATCATCGGAAGATGATTCATTTTCTTCAAGAATATGAGATAATGTGGGAGATTGTGAAACAATTTGTGCAATAGCTTTTTCTAAATTCAACGTATAGAAATGGAAACATCTCACTCTGCCTGATGTTCTCTTATAAATTTCTTCAATGATATCAATTAGAATTTCCACACCAATGGATTTAACTGAGTCATCATCAAATTGTATTTCTGGTGGGAATCTTTCTAATATTTTTTCAGGAATAGATGCATGCGATAACTTAGAAGCTCTTTGAAATAGTAAATATGAATTGATTGGCATTAACCCAGGGAATAAGGGTATATTCATAGATATATTATCTCTAAATAATTGCTCAAACGCCAAAAATCTCTCAACGTCATAAAACATTTGAGTAATCACAAAATCTGCACCAGCATCTATTTTCTCCTTGAGATAAACTAAATCTTTTACTGGATCCTGTATAGCATTCTCGCTATCTTCTTGATAGTGACCTTCTGGGTATGCAGCAACACCTATACAAAACTCAGACCCATAAGTTTCCTTAATATATCTAACTAAATCAATAGCATGTTTAAATTCATATTCTGGGTTTCCATCACTATCTATCCAATCCTCCCCAATAGGTGGGTCACCTCTTAGCGCCAAGATATTCTTAATCCCTATTTCTTGACATTTCTTCAGAGCCTCGTCGATAACACTTCTTTCCATATTAGTACATGTCAAATGCATACAGACGGGCACATTGAATTCTTTAGATATCAATTGAGCCAAATTTAAGGTCTTATCCGAAGTAGTACCACCAGCTCCCCAGGTAACAGTAATGAAAAGTGGATCCATAGCAGACATACGACCCATACGTTCCATAAGATTTCTCGTACCTGAGTCTGTTTTAGGTGGGAAAAACTCTAAGGAGATCGACGGTGTGGCTTTGCATTCATATAGCTCTTTAATTGAAAGTCTTGACATTCTGTACACTTGAGCTTCTAGATTCCTAAACTTGATAGCTTGCTCTTCAATTTATTCTTTCCCAGACTTGTTTTATAAAGTTCTTAATTCCTTCAGCACTTTTCATACTATGAATTCATCGATTCTTTGGAAAGTTTTTTTTTCTTGTCATCGCATAGACGAGCATCGCATAATGGGAAAATTCAGATATATAGCAAGACGATCTAAATTAGATAAGGGAAACAACAATACATGAAGTTCAAAAGACCAGAGTTAGAGTCGTCAAGTCGTGATAACGTTGACTATCCCAATGTGCTATGTCGCAACTATTTGTACAAGATGAATCTGATGAAGAAGAACTACAATTAGAGCTTTCCAAACAAGTGAACGCTGAGCAAGCAGGAAGATTAAGGGAACATGATTTGGATTTGCCAAAACAGCCACCCAACCATGACATTGAGGAGTCTCAGGCTGATGCTAAATCCGCTGAACCAGTTCTGTATCCACTAATACCTAATCAAGAGGAAGGAGATCAAAATTATAAACCTAATATAGAGGATATTAGAGCTGTAGATGTCCAGTTGACATTACCATTGGTGTTCCAGCAACAAGTCGTAGAGAATGTCCTCGTTACAGAGAATCCACTGGTAATAATGGGTAAGGGACTTGGGATGATAAATATTATAGCGAACTTATTGCATGTGCTGTCAGTTCCAACGAAAATTGAGGGCCGTTTGAAGAGATCATTAGTGATAGTTCTTAACGCCAGTTCTCGTGATAACGAACGAATACAAGAAGAACTACAAGAGTTATCCTGGGTTTCCGTGGAGGATTCTGGGATTGAAGCCAATGATCTGGATGATGATGGAATGTCACCTTTTGAAAGAACATTCAGTATAGTTACTGCAGAATCATCTAGCGTAGAAAAGAGAAGAAAACTTTATTTGACCGGTGGTATAGTTAGTGTCACATCAAGAATCTTAATTGTGGATTTGTTATCGGGAATTCTCCATCCAAATAGAGTAACAGGTATGGTCGTATTGAACGCAGAAAATTTGAAGACACACTCAAACGTATCTTTTATTTTAGAAATTTACAGATCTAAATATCAATGGGGATTTATACAGGCCTTTTCAGAATCACCAGAATCCTTTGTCATGGAGTTTTCCCCATTATTTACTAAAATGAAGGAACTAGGATTGAAAAATGTCTTACTTTGGCCACGGTTCCGTGTAGAAATCTCATCATGTTTGAATGCATTATCTAAAAGTGGCTCTAACAACACTAATTCGGTCATTGAAGTAAAGGTTTCATTGACCAATTCCATGTCACAAATCCAATTCGGTTTAATAGAATGTCTTAAAAAGTGTATTGAAGAATTAAACAGAAAAAATCCAGAATTATCGTTGGAATGGTGGAACATTGATAATGCTCTTGACATCAAGTTTTTAAGGTCCATCGATTTTATCATGATTCCCAATTGGCATCGGATATCATTTGAATCAAAACAATTAGTGAAAGATATCAAATTCTTAAAAAATCTTTTAAGGACTTTTTTTAACGCTGATGCAGTAGATTTCTACGAGAATATTCAATTAAGTTTAGAGGCAAATAAACCTTCCGTATCCAGGAAATATACAGAATCCCCCTGGTTAATGGCAAATGAATCGCAATTAGTTATATCATATGCCAAAAAGAGGGTCGTTGACAATAACGAATATTCATTGGAAGAAATGCCCAAGTGGGAACAACTAATAAATATTCTAGATGATATTGCACATGAAAGAACAACAAGAGATGTCCAAGGCACAACTTTGATCGTGTGTTCTGATACTAGTACGTGCATACAGCTTTCAAGAATCCTATTCAACTCAGATAGGAAAAATGGTATAAGAAAGTTCATGCTGGGTAAATTAAATCGTTATAAGTCATTAAGAGAAGAACGTAAGGCAATAATGCTGGAAGCGCAATCAAAAGATAATAAAACGAATGCCGAGTTAAATGTCAGTGCAGCTTTTGCGAAAGAAGATATTATTACCAAGAGAAGGAGAACGAGAGGCGCTTCAGTTGTAGCAGCTGTCGAGCGCTTAAGGACCGCTGGTACTGGCGAGGACATTGAAACTAAAATTGAAGATTATGACTTAGAACAGGAATTAACTAAAATACATGGTACAGAGTATGATGTAGATCTTGATGAAGAAAACCTTGATGAAATAAAAATTGATGATATAGACTCAGAATTTGCTGTTCTGCCCTCCAAGAAAGAAGAGGAAATCCTTCCTGCTGCTCATGATGGTGTAACTGAAGAGTTATGGAAAGAGAGAATGGAGAATTTTGAATACATCAATCGAAATAAGCAAATTATTATTGAGAAATTCAGTAATCTTAATGATGATGCCTCTCTTGAAGAAATCATGCCATCTTATATCATCTTATTCGAACCTGACCTATCATTTGTTAGAAGAGTGGAAATTCACCGTGCTATCCACATGAACTTGCCACCCAAAGTATACTTCATGTACTATGGAGATAGTATCGAAGAAAAGATACACCTGACTGCCATAAAGAAGGAGAAAGATGCATTCACAAGGCTAATCAGGGAAAACGCGAACTTAGCTCAACATTTTGAAACATTAGAAGATTTGTCCCATTACAAAAACCTCGCTGCAAGAAAGTCGAAACTAAACAGACTAAAAAGATCATCAACAAGAAACGCTGGTGGCCAATCCGCATTACATGAAAGCACACACGATGTCGTCATTGTGGATACCCGTGAATTTAACGCATCATTGCCAGGGCTATTGTTTAGATATGGTGTTCGGGTCATTCCATGTATGCTAACAGTGGGCGATTATATAATAACCCCTGATATATGCATTGAAAGAAAATCTATTGAAGATTTAATAGGGTCGTTACAAAACCATAGGTTAGAATTGCAATGTAAAAAAATGCTGAAATATTATAAGTACCCTACTTTATTGATTGAATTTGATGAAGGCCAATCCTTCTCCTTAGAACCATTCAGTGAGAAAAGGCGTTATAAACTTAAGGAATCATCTACAATTCATCCTATATCTAGTAAACTGACCCAAGAAGAAATTCAAAGTAAATTAGCAAAACTAGTTATGAAATTCCCAACTTTGAAAATTATATGGTCATCTTCACCTCTTCAAACAGTAAACATCATACTAGAGTTGAAATTGGGTCGTGAACAACCCGATCCCACACTTTCAGTTGGGATGGGAGGTACAACCAGGAAAACAAAGGTGAACACGAATGTTGCTACAAATAAGAAGCCAGTTAGTGACGCTAACCTCTTTACCAAGATCTTAGGCATACCAGGTATCTCTAAAGTCGACTATTTTAATATTCGTAGGCATTTTAAGAATTATGATGTATTGAGTAACCTGGCTTTAGAAGATATTTACAATGCTCTGGATGATGAGGAGTTAGCAACGAAGTTATATTCATTTTTCCAGTATGAACAATTAGAGAATGAAGGTACCGATAAAGACGATGATGTAGAAGATGGTAATGAGAATATGGAGGATTTTGATGACGATGACGATGATCATCTAGAACAACTTATGTAAAACTGTATGTAATTATAGATAACAACAAAAGGACTACTATTAGTGTGATATTTATATTATTAATGTTACAAAAAATTAAAAACTATTGATTTTATTATTCTTTTAGGTATTTTCATGACCTAGTTGAATAAGATTTTTCTAGACAGTGGTGCATTTAGATAAAATCCTTTTAGTTAAATGGTAGAGTATCCTTGTTTGTTTAACTAAACGCTCGTCTATCAATGGATTGGACACTATCATGAAGAAGTCCGACTCTTTAGGCAGTAAATTATTAATTGTGAGCAATTCATTGTTTATGTTCTCATTTAAAGATGTATTGCTTTGTGATAGTTGAATACTTCTCTCAATCAATGTTCGTAACAGTTCTATGCATCTTGCACTCAACATTGGTAAAAACTCCTGTAGATGAAGCAGATTAAATTCTTGCGCGTTGAGAGAAACGGTGTTAATGAAATCACTTAACCTTCTCAAATGCAGACCGATATTTTCATTTGACTTTAGCCATATAAGTGGTAAATTCTTCTTCATTGAATTTGATGACTCGTCATCAAACCTCAGTACCTCTAATAAGGAAAGCAAGGTCTGAGAAATCGTGGGAAGTTCTGCTTCAAATATCGTTGGATTTGAGTTCAATTGTTGGAACGGTATAACTGAGAATAAGAAGGAGAATAAATCGTTGCGAAGTTTAAACTCATCGCCGCTATTATAATTATTTATTAATGACTTAACAATCTGGGTATCTCTGTGGTATTTCCCAAATTCATTGGTATCAAATTCGTCTAGTAAAATAGCTTTAAAAAACAAACGATTTGGTTTGTTCAATGATAAGAATTTGGCCAAGATATCAACACCAAATGAGTTATATCTACCCCAATTCAATGAATATTCTGAATAAGATAATTGATCTGACGATATGTCATTCTTTCTCAGCTTTTTGGGTTCACCAAAGCTAAACATTAACATTAAAAATAAGAAGGAATCAATTGGCGAATCTAGTTCAAACAAGTGAGCAATGTTGGTAAAAATTATGAGTATATCTTTCTTGAAGTTTAAACATTTCCTATGAAATAAGAAAAGTTCGGGTTCAGAAAATACTATCCACAACATATCCGATATATATCTTTTTAAGAATTGATTTTTCGCTAGTAATTTAGAGTTCGATTCTGAGAATGATAAATTTCTTAAAATCATAGAAATCATGGATAACTGATCATTAATTAGAACTCTTATATTTTCTGCACCTCTTGTTGTAGCTTTTGTAAAAATTGTATCCAATTCATCCCTCACGTTTCTTAATGACGTTAAATATGATGGTACATTCAGGTTATGTGGCTTATTTCCACGATATTTTGGTGACGTTGGGACTAATTTTACTAGTGTGCTCTTCTTTGATTGTTTTGTTTCATCTACAATTTCTATATCATTCCCATCATGATTTTCGGTAATACTTACGTTTTCCCAAGGTTTCTTAGGTTGTGTTCCGTCTTGAACAGGGGTGTGTGCTGGAGTCGGCATGACGGGGATTTGTTCTAGATCCTGCCCTGTTAATGAATCAACTTTGATTTTAAATACCTTTTCTATCTCTGATTGATTCTTATCTTCCTCCTTATCATTATCCTGAAGCTGTTTTAAATATTGTTCGAATATTTCATCTACTCGTTGGTTGTTTCTTGAATACGAGCTTGTCTTTGAACTTATAAATGATTTAACATCATATTCATCAAGGTAGTTATCTGTAAAAGTTGTCTTTTTACGTATTTCTTTTGCATCTTTCCCATCCCTAATGGATCCTAAATCATACATTAAATTTATGCCCAATAAACATATTGAATTAAGTAATTCAGGATATTGATCTAACGAGATTTGCAGAAGAGAATCTGCACTTACTACAAGTAATGTGTTCAACGCGGTATTAACCTCACTTAAATTATTTGATTGTAACGATAGATTTAAAGCTTCTACTCGTATCGTACCTAATTCTGGAGCGAAAAGAAAAATGGGCTTATTTGACTCAATTTTTTCACCTATTTGGGAAATATAATTAATATCATACCCATTAAAATGTTCAATTATTTTACTTGCCGGTTCATAGTTCCTTATTAATGTTCTTTTATACTTTTTAGGCAATTTAGCAAGTTTAGCCTTGTATTCTTCTTTGAATTTTTTTTCCAATAATGAATATTGTAGTCGTTGTTTTTCTTCAAGTTGTTTTTTCTGCTGTTTTTCTTGATCAGCTTTTTCTTTACGTTCTAGCTCTAATTCTTTCTTTGTTTTCTTCTTCTGAGCTGGTTTTCTTGGTTTCTTGGTGACTTTTTTGGAGGTTGGTCTACTTGCTTGTGGTATTGGAGTAGCAATACCTTGGATATTATTAACATCATAAGGTTGTTGCTGTGGTTCCTGAGGAGCCATATTATTTGTCATAGTATTAGGTTGAATGGGTGATGTAGCCGGTGGGAATTGCGGTTGCGGTTGCGGTTGCGGTTGCGGTTGTTGTCGCAGCAGCTGTTGTTGTTGTTGTTGTTGTTGTTGGCCAACTTTTCTTAACAATTCTTGCAAAAACTGTTGGATAAATATTCTTTTAGCCTGAGTCTCTTTCATACCGCCTTTCGAGATCAAATATTGTTCATAAGGTAATAAATATTTGTAGTAAATTAATTCTAATTGTTGGGCATCACCAAGTTGCAGTTTGGATGTAATTGCTGGCCACTGTTGATTTCTTGTTATTTGTTCACCACCACCAAATCTTTGGACTAACAAATACAGAAAAAATAAATTTACTCTTTTCCCATTTATTTCCGGAATTGCTTGTATAGGCATATTTCTTCTTTTACAATTTTCAAGTAAAGATTTCATGAATAATTCATATTGTTTATTGCTTAATTCTGTTGAAATTCTTTGTTGTAATACAGGATCTAGGTTTTGCAGTAACGCTCTCTGTTGTTGCTGTTGAAGTTGTAATCGTTGCTGTTGTTGTTGTTGAAGCTGTTGCTGCTGTTGCTGCTGCTGCTGGAGTTGTGGATTAAACTGTCCAGAAGCAAATTGTTGATTCGTTTGTGCCTGTGTTTGTTGTTGTTGCTGTTGCAACCGATGAGCTTGTTGTAATTGTTGTCGGATATTTTGAATTTTTGATGGGAAATTCTGTGGTTCATTGGTTGATCTAGGCACTTGCTGTTGTTGTTGCTGCTGTTGTATCAATTGTTGTGAAGTAAGACTTGGGCTTCCATTTAATGATGGGGATTCTAGGGAAGCTGGAGGTTGCTGCAAACGTGATTCTTGATTTTGCCGTTGTTGCTGTAACATTTTTTGTTGCAGAGCAAAAAATCTCTCTTGTTGCCTTTTCTTCATTTGTAGTATTTGCATTTGATCATATTGGCCAGAAAATGGGGAACCAGAGTTAGGCTGTTGTTGTTGTTGTTGTTGTTGTTGTTGTTGTTGTTGTTGTTGTTGCTGCTGCCTCTGGGCTTGAATAGCTGCCATCATGGCTGTACGGTCGTTGTATTGGTTATTGGAGATATTATTTGTTTGGATATTACTATTATTGTCATTATTGTTCTGCATCATACCTAAATTCATATTGCCATTTTCAGCTGTATTGTTAAAATTGATATCATTTGTGGTAATATTTCCATTATCATTTGATTTAGTCATGGGATCATTAAACCCAGTATTTAAAGGTGATTGGGACATATTAGCATTGGCATTAGCACTAACATTGTCATTTAACGATAGTAATTGTTGGGGTGTTGCAGCTGCAGAAGTCGAAACCAATCCGTTTGTTGATATCATATTATTACTCATAGGAGAGTATATTTGTTGTTGCGATGAAATGGGTAACTGATTTGGGTCGATAATTGAATTTCTTGCTAATATAGCTTGCGGTGACAGACTACCACTTGGATTTAAATTCATATTAGTTGAAGTAGGAGGATCAAATGGTGAACCAGCACCCATTGAAGGAGACATATTAGGCATCAACCCATTTCCGCCAGAGAACTTATTGTTATTGTTGCCATTAAAATCTATATTGAGATTGTTTTCATTTGAATTAGGATCAAATGATTGTGTATCTAAAAAGTTCTCAAAATCGTCAGACCCATTATTATTATTTTCATTTGTTGATGTGAAAAAATCCATTATAACCTTGAACGTAATAAATATAACAGCAATAAAATGGAAAAATAAGAACCAAAACAAAAAATATTAATAGTATAAAGGCTTTTTATTCTGGACCAAAACGAGCCGACGAGCCAAAAAGTTGAATAGTGAATGGTATGGCGTTTCGTAAAGTCAGCCTCGATGAGCCAATTTGCGTATTACGTGATTCAATGTACTTGCGGCCGGTGTCAATAGTTAATGTGAATAAACGCCGGAATGTTAGGAAGTTCCTTTGTGATCTATTTAATTGAATGTAATGAGACGATCTGCAAAGGGTGACAGATTAAACTGAATGGCTATTATGAGATTAAGGGAGAGACAGGATACAAAAATCTGGTACGTAACCACGGGAAGATACAGCCAGGGTACGTGAATGTGGAGTATTCAGTTTATCAATATTATGCTCTTGCTACTTCTTCTTTGCGTAACTCCTTCAACTGTTACGTTCGTACGTGCACATACGGAGGAACCGTACCTGATGAAACAAAACAAAAGAAGCAAAAAATGTCTCTTTTTTTTTTTCGAATTTTCTTTCTTCCGTTTTCTCTCTTTCTGAAGTTCTCACATGTTTTTTTTTAACCTTTTTGGGGTCGCAGGTCTGGGGGTTTGGGTGTCCCCCAGAAAACTCCAGAGAGGGCTTTGAGATTGTCAAAAGTACCAGGGTTTTCTACCAAAACCCTAGACAGGCTCGACCCCCACACCCTTGTGAGACACCTTAGGTGTTATCCCTTGACAGTTTTTATATCGAAAACAAATGGGGGATATTAATTGTGAGCAATATGTTGCTCTTTCTACTTCCAAAAAGGATAACCGGAAACAAATGCCATGATTAATAGTAACAACATAGATTTGCTGTTTGGTTCCAGTTGCTATATCTTTGTTCAAGTATGCTAATACAATTTCTTACTCATCTTTTCGAAATGCTTTTGTCTCTGTAGCAATTGTAATCCTCTTTTTCCTATTACTTAGATTTAGGTCCAGCGTGCAATAACCATTATACGTGAATTTCAATATCAGAGTATTGTAAATTCTGCGTTTTTCTATATATTTATAATCTCATCGCCTAAATTATCTGGGCTTTGTTTATTAGGTTTGCTGTTAGTTTGCCATTACGAAGAAGAGAATATATATAAATCGAGGAAAACGGCAAGGTAACTATTTAGCCGCCGACGTTTCCATATACAGTTAATGCCCCCTTTACTTTTAAAATAAAGCCAGTAAAATATAATATATATATATATATATATATCCATAAACTTACCGCGAGGAGTAATGCAATATGCAGTATTAAAAATATTTAAAACGTCCTTATTAGATAAGTATAATTATTTGATAAGGATGGTTACTACTGTGGTCAAGACATCTTCGTATGCGTTTCTAACACTGTGATTTAAGGTCATAGTTGGATCCTACGTTTTATCTAATGTCTGAATCAGACATTCTAACGAGTAATTTTGCCTGAAGATGGCCTCACTACTGGGTCCCTGCGTTTTCTCTGCATCTTTGCCTGTACTTGTCTCAAAATATCTTTGGTGAAAATTAAACCTTCATCTTCGTTTGTTATAGCCAAACTTGTATTAGAATGCATTCTTTCTCCCTTCGCTTGAATATTTTGTTTCATTTCGTGGTTCTCTACTAGCTCTGTCATCATTTTCAATGTTTCCCTTTTTTGATTTTCTGCTTCTCTTCTCCTTGCTTCTGGATCGGGATCATCATTGGCCCATTTCACTAATAAGCCTGCACCTTCCTTCCTACTATCCCATTCCTTGTCATTGGGTAATAATAATGTCTGATTACTCATAACTTCCTTGGCAAATTCTGCATTACATTGATATTTATACTTTACAAATCCACAATTTTTAGCTTCAATATATCGAATACTTTCAATATCTCCCAAACGACCAAATACAAACCGTATCCTACTTTCTATTTGACTAGGTTTCAATTCTTTATTATTAAAGGCACCACTGAGACCACCGATATATAAAGTCCTATTTCGTTTCCTAAATGAGCCGACACCACCCATATCATCTCTATATTCACCAAATTTTTCTCTTCCAAAACAGTCTAAAATATCACTTTTCAAAGAAAGTTTCCTATAATCTTCCTCATCTGGTATATGGTGCAAATATGTACATTTCTTACCTAAACAACACATCCCCTTTGCAAAATAAAGGCAAAAAAAGCAATTGTCCTCTTTGTCTCCCAATGTTCTACCACTATGAACGTTAGGCTCTAATCTGTAAGGGTTGACAAACCGATCGTGGCCATTGGAGGTACCTTGTGACCATTTATTATACCACACGTTAAAAGTTAACCCATTTTGAAGTGGGATAGATGATGGTAAATCTGATTCTTTTACTTGTATCTTGGCTGATCTATTTTTCCATGACATCTTTTCCTCTTCCTTGAAAGCTTGTTCTTAGTTTTAGATTAATTATACGTTTCTGATATCAAAGATTATTTTATCACAATACTGTATCACAACCGTTACTTGTCCAGATATAGTGGTTTCGAATCTTGGTTCATTGGAAAGGCTAATTATAATTTTTCAGTAATTAGAAATTCTTTGTTATCAAGAAAAATAAAGATCTTGAAAATTTACTTAGATATATACAACTGTACTAGCAACGAACAAATAGTAACATAAAGCAAAAAAAATAACAGAGATATCAAGCAAGCAAGAATACTCGTACTCAACATCCAATGAAATTCAGTTTTGATGATCTCGTGGATCAATTTGACTTAAACTCAGATATCGAGTCACAAGACCATCAACTCGCAACTTCACCAAATTCATCAATCATCTCTGAAGATAATTCACTATTCCCAAGCTTTTCATTGCTAAAAACCAAGAACCAAAATGTGGACCAAGTACAAGCAGAAAAGCAATTAAAATTGGATGATAAAATCTTAGATATGCTTTCATCTCTTGATTTTAAAGATAAATTGGTTGATCCATTAGCTTATGAACCATTTAGTGTCTCCTTTAAGAATAAGAGATCACAACAACCTTACATTTTTGAAAATGAACCGTTGGATGAAGCTGATGATTATAATGAAAAGCATGTGACGAAGGCTTTACAAGATTCTATTGATTCTAGATGGAAGAAATTAGAAATAGCGAATTTGAAACAGATCAATACGATTAAAGAAGAGAAACGACGAATTGAAGAGGAACGATTAAGATTAGAAAGAGAACGACGTGCACGTGAAGAAGAGGAAGCTAGAAGGAAAGCTGCTGAAGAAGAGGAACGCAAGAGACGATTACAACTTGAAGAAGAGGAAAGAATAAGGAAACAAAAGGAGGAAGAAGAAGCAAAACGGAAAGCTGCTCAGGAGGAGGAAGCTAGACTTAAGAGGATAGAAGAAGAGGCAAAACGTAAAGAAGAAGAAAATAAACAAAAGAAAGAAGCTGAAGCAAAGGCAGAAGCTCAATTGTTAGAAGAACAAGAGAGGAAAAAAATTCAACAAAACAAAACTGATTTCAAATCTATTGAAAAGACGTTCTGGAAGTATAAGGAAAGAATCGCTATCATCAAGAAAGATATTGTCGAACCGATGAAAAATGCCAATAAAGAATTAAGAAATATAATATCACGTCATAAGAGGAAAATCAATCCAAAATTCGGTCAATTAACTAATAGCAATCAACAATTAATTAGTATCCAAACAGAATTAATAGAACTAATAAATGAGACGAAGTCAGATCAATTGGCATATCAATGGATTTTAAATTTCATAGCAAAGGCAATTGTCCATCAAGCTGAAACCGAAGTAAGGGTGAAACCTGAATCAGCAATACCATTAGGTAAACTAACTCTTACATTATTAGTTCGTTTCCCAGAATTAAAGACACTATTAGTGGCAAGATTTGTTAAAAAATGTCCATATGTAATTGGTTTCACTTGTGAAATTGATACAGAAAAAGGTCGTGAAAACATGGGATGGAAAAGGAATTCTGAACAAAAATGGGAAGATGATACTAGTTACGATGAAAGAATGGCAGGTATGACTACATTATTCTTTGTAATTACAAGATTACCATTATCACAA
This sequence comes from Naumovozyma dairenensis CBS 421, assembly GCF_000227115.2. Classification (NCBI taxonomy): domain Eukaryota; kingdom Fungi; phylum Ascomycota; class Saccharomycetes; order Saccharomycetales; family Saccharomycetaceae; genus Naumovozyma; species Naumovozyma dairenensis. Next base: position 704,351 of record NC_016483.1, read on the forward strand.
GATTTAATAACATCATTTAGTCATCCTCTTCCAATCATTTATTCATGGCAATTCTTAGCAAGAATGGCTAACACGCCAATTGATTTGCTAACAAATACTCATTTCGTTGTCATTGGAGCTTGGTGGGATGCTGCAGCTGCACAATTTTTACAAGCATACAGTAACCAAAGTACGAAGTTACTGCAGCTGATAGCGAGAGATTTGACGGATGCTGTAGCAAGTAAAAAATTTGTCGGTGCCGCCAGATTAAGAATCCTTCTAGAAGAATGGGAAATGGGTCAAATGAAATCATTCCCAGAAATGACAGCGTGAAAAATGACATAAATATGTTAAGAAGGCATGTTATGTTATGTTATATTATAGAGTATATATATATGAGTACTACAAATTATTATTTATAGCACCCAGCCATGATCGATCCTGGTGGTATAATTAATTAGTATACCTTTGCGGTGTCATAGTATCTTCCCTTTTGCCATTGTGTTAATGTCTTTTCCTTCGCCACGATTTTTTCATTTTTTGACGGCGACGTTAACGCCTTATGTGGTGAAATTTGACATAAATAGTCAAGGGCTCATTAATTAATGATATTTATGGTTGGTCATATTGAAGATAGGCTATAGGGGGGAAACTGAAGAGGTCAGTTTAGCAATCAACTGTTAAGTATCTAGTTCATCAATAAACATTCAATTAATCATATAAAAATACTGAGTCATACCTATTATGAAGATTGAACAAGACATAGTCTGACTTGATTTTTTATTGACACATTTGATCTTTTGTCTCTCTGATATTCCAAAAAAAACCGTTTAAAGAGTTTGATATCAACAGAGGGAATTCATAATTGAGGAAAATAACCTCTCTTTGCTCTAATCTTATTTGCATAATTTTTTGATGATAAATCTGAAAAGATGGCTTGTTCTATTAGTATTTTATACAGCCAATGTATTGATATTCATCCTATCATGGAATGATCAAAGTAATTCCAATATATGGAAATATTACATAGATCCAATAATACTAATAAGTTATTTCATTACCTTAGCATTAATCACTACAGATTGTCTAACGCCATCCTTATCATATGTTTCCAAAGAAATATTATATATATCTGATAGAGTCTCTGGTATGACTTTATTAGCGTTAGGTAATGCTATCCCGGATATTACATCTACTTATCAATCAATGAATTCGGGTGTTCCATCGTTAGCATTTGGAGAACTTATTGGTGGTATTTTCTTTTTAGTCACAGTTGTTATTGGTTTAATGGGTATCACTGGTGATATACATTTGATGCCAAAAAATATCGGAAATCAAGAAAATGATATTGAAGTAGGACAAGAGGTTGATTCTTGTTGGGAAAATGATAGCACCCTTGTTTATGAACGTGATATGTATATTCAAGATACATTGACATTTTCAATAATGATTTTTTTATCTGGAATATTTCTTTCTAATGGTGAATTGAAATTGTGGGAATGTGTTCTTATGGTAATGTTATATTGTGGATATATTTGTAAGTTGATTTTTTTCAATTATAAATACTGTTCCAATGTGGAATTGTGGTCTTCTTCTTCGTTGTCGTCGTCATTATCATCGTCGTTATCTGTTGGTTCTCCCTCCTATTTCCCACAACCGTTGGAGACTTCAAGTAGCCTACATTTAGATACGATGAATAATAATAATTTAGAAACATTTAGATGTGATACTGAAGATTTGGCTCAAAGTATACATGATCATGAAATTGATAATATTGCAAAATTCAATGAAGGTATTGCATCAAGAAGAGAGCAAATAAAGAAAAGGATAAGAAAATATCTTAGATCTAATTACCATGGATGGGTGAAAATGTCATTAGATGATTGTTTAAATATTTGGGAAAATCAACGATTATTTGAGAATGAAGTATCCTTATTAGAAAAAAAATTTGAAAATGAAGATGGTGAACTCAGTTCATTGCTTCAGAAGAGAAGAACTGTTTCATTCCAAGAAATGTCGTTAAATACAAAAGTATCACCTGTTCTAACTACTCGATATCAAACCCAGAATAATGAAAACAATCGCAGTATTCACGGTATTGAGCAAGAAAATGCTATGGACAATGTAGCTTCCAACCCTAACCCTGATTTATTGAAACTTCCTGTTGCAAAAACTCAATGCAAATTCTTAAGCTGTGATCATATACCTATTACTATGTCTAATGATTATAATACTATGACTAATGATGAACATTCATTATTTTTCCATCCATCAGATTCCAAGATATCATTCACTCATGAAACCATTGGATTAATTCCAAATGTCTCACGGAGTGTCAAATTATTAAACTATTTAAATGATGCCCCATTTTCATGTAGTATTTCAAGATCAGAATTCTCCACTTTATTGATTACGACACCAATATCGTTAATATTGGCATTACTAATTCCATCATTATATAATAAAGATAAAAATGTTGATGGTGGTACGAAAATCAATCAGATTGCTGGTTTTCAATTAATTCGATTGTCATTATCACCTATCATTGGGAAATTCTTACTTACAGAAACGTTAGAGTGGCAAGATTTGAAAATTTTAATTCCAATGAGTGTGATATTGTTTGGCTTGTTATTATTAATCTTTTGCAAGTATAACGGTGATGATGAAGAGAGGAGGAGAAAAGTTGATGGTAAAATTATATCTATACTTGGATTTATTTTATCGATACTAATGATATCTTTCATTGTGCGTCGTGTCGTGGAACTATTGATTAAATGGATGGAAACTTTCCAAATATCCGAAACTATATTAGGTCTGACCATATTTGCGTGGGGTAATTCTGTTGGGGATCTTGTATCTAATATCACTTTTATTAAAATTGGTGTTGTAGATATTGCATTAGGTGCATGTTTTGGCAGTCCACTTTTATACTTTCTTTTTGGGGTAGGTATTGACGGAATTTTGATTATGATAAAGAAACAAGACAAAGTTGGAGATGAAATCATGAGAAATTTTTGGATGAATTCGATTCTTTTCGAAGTTGATTTTAATTTAATTTTAAGTTGTGTTGGTATTTTAATTTCGTTTTTCGTATTCATTGTTATAGTTCCATTAAATCATTGGAAAATTGATAAAAGTGTTGGTTGCGTTTTATTACTTATTTATTTCATGGTAATGGGTGCGAATATTTATTTTGAGGGAAGAAGCTAACAGTCAGATAAAATGATATCTTAAGTACAAAAAGACTTTTGG
>NC_016483.1:707601-709705 GCF_000227115.2 Naumovozyma dairenensis CBS 421
TATATATATATATATATAACAGCCATATCTATTATATAGATAAATTACACAGAAACATTTTTAAAAATAGTAAAGAAATAGCATTAGTGGTATGAAAATGAGTGTGTGAGTGACTCTGTGTGTGTGTGTGAAGAGTATAGATATACAGATGGAGTAGAAATATTTTTATTAATTATGCGGTAAGAGATGTATGATTACATTTAAATATAGGTTATGATATTATCATTATGATTGAATGAGATAAATTATGCAATTATATGTACAGGCGATAATGGAAAAGGCATAACCATATGACAATAATCTATTGAATAACTCTATCCAGATTAATTTCATCTAAAATTTTCTTTGCACCATTATGGATCATTTTTTCAGCTAAAATTTTCCCACATTCAATGGTATCCCTTTCAACATCATTAATAACCATTTGATGAGAATCTTCCACTGCAGTTTTACCTTCTACATCAATTACTATTCCTTTCAATATCAATAATTTAGAATCTTTGTCATAATTTGATTCCACTCCAATTGGGACAGAACAACCACCTTCCAAAGTTCTCATCAAACTTCTTTCAGCAAGACAACAAACGGTAGTTTCCAAATGAGAAATTTCCTTCAGTATTCCCATCATCCTATCATCATTTTTCCTAATTTCAATACCCAACGCACCTTGCCCAACAGCATGATACATTGTTTCTGAATCAAATTTCTGAGTAATCCTATGACTCAACCCCATTCTAATCAATCCAGCAGCAGCCAATATGATACATTGAAATTCATTCTGTGGATCATCCAATTTATCCAACCTAGTATGAATATTCCCTCTAATACTCTTATACACCAAAGTTGGGAATTTCCTTTTCAATTGAGCAGATCTCCTCACAGATGAAGTACCCACTATAGCCCCATCAGGCAAATCATTCAAAGAGTTATATGGAGACCCTAGGGGCATTACTAGGCAATCTTGTGGATCAGATCTTTCAGTGATACAACCTAATTGGAACCCGTCGGGTAATAAAGTTGGCATATCTTTTAAAGAATGGACTATTAAATCTAATCTTTCCTGGGGATCATCATGATATAGTTTGTCTTCTAGTTCTTTGGTCCAAAGGGCTTTACCACCGAAGGAGAATAATGGTTTGAATTGAATTTGATCACCTAGTGTTTGAGTGGAGAAGATTGGACATTCTGCGTCGGGGAATTTTGAGAGAATTAGTTTTTGGATTGTTTCAGATTGTGCAACCGCTAGTTTGGATCTTCTACCACCGATCTTGATGGATAGTTGTTTGGGTTTGGGTACAGTAGTGGAGGAGGAGCTCATTGCGTGCCTGGGACTGGCCCTTTTGTAATGGATTGAAGTAGTATTTTTGGATGTGCAACCTCAGGCCTTAAGTAATAATACGACACTAGAGTGTAGAGTATTGGTGAACCAGTATCAGTTATATTGTACGGAAGCTGTTGTTTTTCAAACAATCACGTATTCATCACCACTTTAAGATACATATAATACATATATACGTACAGAGACCAATGCTAATACATTCACCATTCATGTGTCTCTGTGTGTGCTTTGTCGAAGGCTTATTCGGTCAGTCTCCGTCGGACCGAGGGACGGTTCTTTCTTCCTTTCTTCCTTCCTTTAAACGATGAACAAGGTAAGAGATTCCGGTCACGTGCAGTCTGGAGGGACAGAGCACGGCAGTTTCTGGCTTGACATCCGGGTAATAGGAAGGGCTTTCACCTCTCTCGCTCCCTGCTCCCCGCTCCCCTAATTTGGTATGGTTGTCCATTCCCCGCGGAAAAGACGGAGAAGAATAGCCGTTTAATTGGTCCTTCTTCCATTCACTTAGGGCTTTGCTGGAGGTACCGTCGTTGTTTGTTCTTATCTTACATCGGTGATCTATCTATTCATATATCATATATCCACCAGACCACATTTTGTTAAAGTAGAGATTAGTGAATTTTTTTTGCTTTTCGATTACTGTTAAGTTATTTAATTATTTTTTATTTATTTATTTATTTATTTATTTATTTATTTATTTATTTATTTATTTGATGAGATGTGAGCTACTTCTTATTAATACCTCAGACTTATTCACTTATTTAT